>NW_028324205.1:1055932-1206780 GCF_054372755.1 Phalangium opilio
ACCCCCAGACGGTATTAAAAGCTTTAGCGCTGAAATTGACCTGTACTCCTGTAGCAAAGAGGAAAGGGTTAGATTGGTGGAGGTGCTCTCTGAATTCCGAAGTATATTCACAAAGAAACTTGGCAAAACCTCGCTACTTGAGCACACTATAAAGACTATTCCCAGTACGGTTAGCAACGAGAAGAAGGACGAAATAGACAGGCAGGGTTGCCACGGGTCAGAGAAAACCTGAAAAATCAGCCGAAAAGGTTAGGTAAAGTCAGGGAATTTTAAAGTTTTAGCAAAATCAGGGAATTTGATTTTAGTGGGTAAAATTTCTGGTAATAACTCTTTGTCTACTAAATTACCACATAAATAAAAAGAAAAGCAATATAAAGACCAAAAGACACAAATTCAGAAGTATCCGACCCCACAAATAAATAGTGCCCTCCTTCATTCAAGTCAAGCCCTCATGGTACAGTGGTTTGAGTGTATTACAGCTGTGCGAGCGACCCGGGTTCGAACCCCGGCTGCGACCACGTAAAATTTTAATTAAAATAAAATCTCTAACCGAGCTCAGTTCTACCTATTGGTGGACTGATATACTATCGAGTTCTTTTTAAGCTAAAAACTAACGATAAAGAAAGCGAAAACTCCGGCCACAATTACCACAACTACTTCGGCTCGGGTCAAACTAAGATCCTCATCGTATACTACAATGTGGCTAAAAAACCCCTAAGTTCATTATTTGTTATGAAATTATAATAACCAACTAATATAATTATTTATTATGAAAATTGAAAAAAAAACCCACATCATTATTTATAATGAAGATTAAGAAATAACCCACTAATGTCATTATTTATCATGATACTTAAAAAATAAAAATATCATTATGACATTTAATAAAAAAAACCCCCTCATATCATTATTTATTATGAAAGTTAATATAAAACACTAATGTTATTATCACTAGTTTAGTAGTAAATACAAATTCTTTGACAACCTTAATACCTGCGTTTAGTTTAATATACACTAGACCTATTTTTTAGTAGAAACGTTCCAATCGCTCACCCCAATAGCGAAAGTGAAGCCCGGAGTAAAAAGCGTTGCAGAAATTTAAATGAGATGTGTAAAATATGGTTTGTTAATTTTGTGCAGAGTTGCAAAAGATTGTTTTTTATGGCGGGAAAACTTCCCCATTATTGAGATATCAAGCTATGGGGCAATCGTTCCTTGGCTTGTTATAAAGAAAATCGTCAGTTTCTTTGTTTACAGGGATATTGTTGTAGCCGAACAACGTTCACCTCTTCGAAACAGGGCGGCTTCCTTGGCAGTAAGTTCAACAATGAAGATGTAAAATACAAAAACATTAGGCTATATACACTGAATACAATCAACTTAAATGAAAGTGAAAGTCCGCGAGTTACGGAGCGTATGAGCCCCGCCAGGCTTTTTTTCGTGCTTGCCACGTGCCCAGGATTTTCGTGACGTATTCTTTGGGCCGTTCCGTGGTGGTCAGACCTAGCACCTCGGCCAAAGAGTGGTCAAAATACTTTAACGCAACTCTAGCATGCCCGGATCTTGGCCAGTAGCGTGATATTCAACTAGAACATGGCGTAAGTCCTCAGAAGGATTGTCACGAAGGCGGCATATGAAGGAGACAGGAGAGGTCCCCGAACGAGAAATGGCGATAAAAGCTAGTAGAACCATAGTTATATTCCCTCGCGGCACTTGCCGAGTAGCCGTACTCCAGTAGGCCTGGAGGGAAAGGAAGACAACGCTTTCTTATTGTCCGAATTTTTACACTCTCAGTTATTTTTGGAAAAGAGTTTTTTGAGAAAAGTGCATAGACACTAGGTTAAGTGAAGGTAGGTGGTCGGCCCCTTCCCTCAAAAAGTCATCCTTTTCGTTGCCGAAGAATTGCAATAGAGGCGTATTGCTTTGGAAAACCGTGAAAAATGACCCCCAGACGGTATTAAAAGCTTTAGCGCCGAAATTGACCTGTACTCCTGTAGCAAGAAGGAAAGGGCTAGGTTGGTGGAAGTGCTCTCTGAATTCCGAAGTATATTCACAAAGAAACTTGGCACACTATAAAGACGGGCGAGGGGTGTCATCCCCAGTCCAGTTAGCAACGAGAAGACGGACGAAATAGACAGGCAGGGTTGCCACGGGTCAGGGAAAACCAGGAAAATCAGCCGAAAAGGTCAAGAAAAAGTCAGGGAATTTTAAAGTTTTAACAAAATCAGGGAATTTGATTTTAGTGGCTAAAATTTCTGGTTAAAAGTCTTTGTTGAAAGAGTAATGAAAGTTTCTCCTCATCATCTCTTAACACAGAAAATTCTAGAGCAATCCCTAAAAATATCTAGAATTGTTCTTACAAACTCAATGCCTTTAAAAATCTCTTAGACTGTTATTCATAATGAAAATCTTTCTTATTCATTTCGGTGCAACAAATACATTAGAAAACTTAATGTAGAGAGTTTATTTAATTGTAAGCACTTAAAACGTGCTGTTAACATTTACACTTTCGGGCTGGAAAAGTCAGGGGATTTTGTTTGGTAAATTCCGTGGCAACCCTGACAGGGCTTTGGATGAATTGTTGGAATTGTGAGTTATACGGCCATTGAATCGTCCCCTCTCTAATAGAACTTACAAGTACAAAGCCCGGTGAAATGAAACGGGTTTGTGTAGATGTGCGGAGGTTAAGCGAAGTGACTAGCGCGGACAGGTATCGAATTCCTTCGATGCCTGATAAGTTCCGTAATTTTGTCACTGTTACAGAGAGCTTGTCATGATAAGTTACGTAGGTCATAGATTCTGGTAAAGCTACGCCTGGTGTGAGGCGCTGTCAAAGGAAGATAGTACAGACAATCACCGAAAGTGGAAAAATTTGTTTGTCAATATTATTCAAACAGGAAAAGATTGACAGTCTAATGAATTTAGAAGTTGTGGATGATAATAAACTGAAAGAATATCTTAACCTTTTGCTTTTCAATTCCAAACCAAATAATATGGTGTTTTGCTGCACTTGCTATTTTGATATAAGTTAGTTTGATCATACTATGATCATGTAGGCAGAGTGGCGCAGTGGAAGCGTACTGGGCCCATAACCCAGAGGTCCGTGGATCGAAACTACGCTCTACTAAATAAATGCAAAATAGCTCTTGCTATTTTGATATAAGTTAGTTTGTTCATACAATGATCATGTAGGCAGAGTGGCGCAGTGGAAACGTGCTGGGCCCATAACCCAGAGGTCCGTGGATCGAAACCACGCTCTGCTATGTTATTGCAAAGTAGCATTTGCTATTTTGGTAATAGTTAGTTTTTACCTCTCCGAGTGACGTATGTCACGGAGAGGTTCTAATTTCGACGTGTCTGTCTGTCTGTCTGTGTGTCTGTGTGTGTGTGTGTCTGTCTGTTGTTATTGACTTACACCCCAGGGGACGGCGTTCGCAGTTTTCAAATCGGAGCAAACGTTTTCCCAAATTCCGGACCGCATTTACAGTTCCCGGAAATTTGGAAAATTGTATTCCACTTACCTTAGCTATTATCCATTACCTGTTTAACACCACCATCCTCTGGCCATTTGTCCATCTCATATGGACACCAGTCTTTACCCACTGGCTTCTATAGTCCACCATAATTTTGGCTCTTTTTCCATGCCACATGTACACCAGTCTGTACACACTGGCTTCTACACACAACCATTTTCTGGTCTTTGTCCATCCCACATGGACACCAGTCTGCACACCTGGCTTCTACTCCATCATCATCCTTAAGGTTAAGACATACGCGGCGATCGGCCAGGGTTACGAGAAACGTCCGGCCTCCCTAAGGTGGGGCTTCCACCAAAGGTTCACGCAATTGCGCTGTTCTTATCCATAGCTGCGATTCGAAACCCTTATATACTACCTATTTTAGTAAGGCGAAGCAACCGGCGTATGCTTCATTTCAAACGCCAATATTAGTCAAGTCTCTCAAGAATGTTTAATTGTTCTTTTTTAAAACGATGTAACGTTCAATAAGGCGAATAACTAACGAAGAAAATATTAAATATTAATTATATTTATTTTAATATTTAAGATAATCTTGTTTCTCAATTCAAAATTAAAACGGAAAGAGTTAAAAAGCAGTCTATGTTATTGTCTGTGCGTGTCCGTCCGTTATTACACTAGTGCCGCAGTGCGCTGCGTTAGAAGTTCGTTTTGTTTTGATGTGTAAAGAAATCCTACAGAACCATAATATTCCCTTTATCCTTAATATAAATATGATGAAATATTTTTCGTAATTATGATGCATTTAGTGCTTTTGTAGCTTTAAAGCTCTGTTTCATTTTGATATTCCAAAGATTTTTTTTAATATTATTATTTGAAATGGCTGTTTATATATTACATAAGCTATACTACATCTGTGTATAGAATAATCCTTGGTTTAATAATTTCATAAAGAAAGCTAAGATCTAGACTCCGGCGGGTATATCTAATATTACTTGCAATAAGCTTAGTGAAATATAGAGTAAATAATTGAGGCCTGAGGTGAAGTAAACTTTGGGTTTTGATTTTCGTGTCTGAAACGAAGAGACATCAACGGTTCAGAGTGAGCCGAAAGTTAAATACACTCTTAAATAATCAGGTTAAGATTTTATATTAGAAGAAAAGATCATGGTGGCAATTAGATTAGTAGGGCTAAGCTACGGAGTTTTTATTCTCTTTATGGTGCGCATTGGCTATCAGTGCGTCTAGCTACAATTTAGCTTTGGTATTATTTAACGTTAACACTCATGTTGGCAAACTAAGAATATTGTTGAGGTGAGACGAGACGATAGTGTTTACACTGCTAACCAGTTGTGAATGTAGTTTTCAGAATATAGGGTAAACAGCTGAAGCGTAGACTTCATTTCCTATTCTTTTCCCCATTGACTGATTTCCATGTGTCCAAGATTTATCCTTATTGGAAGTTAAATGTCGTCTGCTTTACTGTATATTCGCTATGCTTGGAATACTGCTTCAATATTTCGTAAATTTTTACTTCAAAAAAGAGAAATAATTCCATATCTAGGTAAATAACTTTGTAGTGGTAGACCTCTTGACTCGGAGAGGTAATATTTTGGTTTTCCCAACTTGCCTTTTCTTATTCGGGTTACCCTGCAGTGCTTGGCTTCATCTAACATTTCCCCTTGAAGTAGAAGCACTATTGTTAACTGAAGCTTCATTTTCAGTCTCATTCACATCATTGATTATGAATCTTCCATCAGCCAAATGAAATACCTAAAATAGGTAATAACTGCGGCGTTAGTGGAATTCAAGTTATTCGTGGGTATACGTACGTCGTCTTCAGTGGTTCCTGAGTTTTCATTGACATCAATAGGGTTGTAGTAGGTTCTTGTGCTAAAAGATATAGCAATTCTAATTTCGTTTTCACAATTTTAATCTTGGATAAACTCTTGGCACCTACTCTCTTCTAGCGACTATGTCTCTTAAGAAAAGCATTTGGTGGAAAAATGGCCATTTTATTTTACCAAATTCTGTGGTTTCATCGTACGCAGCACCGCTTTTCTTAATAGTAGCACTGTCATAGAGATTTCTAAAGTTGTCAAGCAAACCTTTCCAACATCTTTTACATTCATCCTCTATTCAACAGAATAGAATGAGTTATTATTTATCAAACATAGAATTCCAAATTAAATATAGCTCTCATGCTTGATATTCCAATTTCGATAGAAATTTCGGCCCAGACTCCATCTGAAACGCCTCTTAGTTTGTGAGAATCTAACCTCCTATCCCAAATTGCTTCCCATTGCTTGACAGCCTTTATAAGTTTTTCTTTTTTCTCTATATCAGAGCGCCGCTTTTCTTCCCTTTGTTTTTTCAGTGCTTCGCTGAGTTTCAGCATTTTAAAAATTTTAACATGTATCAAAGTCAAACCAGGTGGTGACCCACAGGTGTTGAAAGATCGAAAATTAAAATGGGCAGACGACGAATTTTTCCCGCCAAAAACTATATTTTAAAATCGCTCTGAATGGCTGAAATAAGTCACGTGGTGTTGAGCTTTAGCGGATTTGAAAAGCTAAAGCGGGAAATATCTGTTTCGATTTGATCGGCGCGGAGAGAGAAAATCCGCTTAAGCTTTAAACTTTCAGCGGAATATTTCTGCTTTCGTGAGCATGAAAACGACTCAAGCGTGTAGCGACAGCGGATCTTTAGTGTGTTTTTCCCGCTACTAGCAAGCATGAAAATGCACCTATAGGGTCCAGAAATAATCAAGGCAAGTGTCCAGAGAGATACAAGGTTAGTGTCTAGAAAGACACAAGGTTAGGGAAATATGCGAAAGGAAATCGCTATTCATTGCCCACTAAAGCCACGAGAATTTACCTTCCCAAACAAACTCTCCCCATCAAAAAGAGGGCTTGTTACCATCGGAACGACAAGATGATCTGGACCCATCTAAATTATATTACAGCTAGGTCTATTATTTGGATAAATATGTCCGATGTCTACAAAAAAATAAGTACTTTCGGTATACTGTTGGATGTATTCAATGATGATACGCTGTCGGCATCTGATGAGCATTTTCCAAATCAAACGTGATTAATCGTGTTTTGAGTAGTTAAAGGATGATCCCTTAAAATTATCTCGTGAAACTGAAAGACAATGCTAATTTCATATGGGTGTGGTAAAAACTCCAATCATAACTTGAAACGATGGCCCGGATTGCAACTGTCATAGAACATCTTAGGCTCAAAATCGCCCATAGAATATCCCCCATAATTTGTTCCATACCTTTCAGTGACACCCTGTATATTTTTTCAACGTCTCGTGTTATTATATAACGTTTCGTTTCGAGCTATTGAAAAAATAAACTATACCTATACTCGAAGAATCAACCATCAAAAAAAATTTTTATGGTTGGATTTTCCATTGATTCGAAATGATATGCCATGAATCGAATTCTTCGGTCAGTGCTCCGGTTCATGATCGTAGTGACCCTGCTCTTCGCAGTCTAACAAGTTTGTTTCAGTTGGGAATGGGGAGAGAAAAACTACTAGATTATTATAGAAACCAATGCCCAGAAATAAACTATTGTTGTTAAGATGAAATTAATTGCCATTAATGTTTGTTCTTTACGTTATTATCGGTATTGTTAAAAGACTAGTATATGGATAATAAAATTCAAATTTTTTTTAAGACCTAGTTACCTGGCAGTCCTCTGAAGCAAAAGATTCAAACAAAAGTGTTGAATACCATTTTTTATTGTCGAATGACTTCCACAAATGTTATTATCATGATTTTTAATTTCTTTAAATTACAATTATTACTGAATAATTTTACAACAGTATAACCATTGGTTGACTTGGTTCAACCCTAATCATTGGTGGATTGTTAATATTTGGGGTACACCATGGCACTCAAAAACTGCAGAGTGGCAAAGCTATTTGAAAAGGACCAATAGCATCTATCGTTCTCGAAATCGTAAACCTTGGCTATGAAGAACCAGCAGTGACTGCTTCTTGTTAAAACCCGGAGAAAGAAATTTCAACACGTAACTGATGTTGCCGTTGATTGAGTCTCACCCTAATCTTATACAGAGATTAGAAGGTTATTGACTATATAAATTCATATTATACGTGGTAAAATTTCTTTCCCCAAGCATGATGAAGAAGCACACAGTCTACCTTATACGATTTCGAGAAAACGATATATCCATCATTATACACGCTTTTGAACTTCTTAAAATAGCTACGCCACTCTAGTATTCGAGTGCCATGGTTAACCCCATTATTAAAAATGAAAATTCGCCAATATTGTTTATTTTTAAGCTTTTGTCTATGAAGGTATTTCCACTCTAAGCCTATGGCATGTATATGTTACAATGCTAGCCCCTATGCCACAGCTAACCTACAGCGCCCTGTACTAACTATTACCGTTAACTTCTTTAAATTTTGATGAAAAGGAGAAAGTGGGTTAGACCGCGGAAGAAAACTCCTTTTAACAAGTGGAGAGAGAACTTGAACCAAGTCAACCAATGGTTATGTTATTGTTAAATTATTTTGGGTTTCCTCCAACATCTATCGTTTTAAAGACCTCTATTCCGTGCTTAGTGAACCTATTTTTATAGGGGCTCCTTTTCGCAGGGAGAGAGCTAATAGTTAGGGACCAGGTTTTTTTTTCAATAATTTTTTACGGTGTGCTTTTTTTGGTAAAGAAGGTTTTTGGTCTTTAAAGCTTTGTCCACATTGAACTCGCGCTCGCGTGTTCGCGCCATCGTCTATTCGCATCTTCGCAACAGATCACGAAAAACATTTGCACTTCTGTTCAGATACACGCAAAAATTTTCCTTTTCCCATTCTGAGAGCCAATAAAGTTTGAGCAATCATTGCGCCATCTGCCCTTCTCCATCGACGTTGTCTAAAGAGAAAAACGAAACTAATCGCCCCAGCCTTCCTCTCGTCTGTGATTGGTGCTTTTCTCGCGAAGGAGCGAAATTCTTGGCTTACTCGCAAGAAATTTGTATCTTCGCGAGGTGAGGATGCAAAGTAGCGAAAACCCAATGTGGACAGTAGCGCGATATTGCAAACAAGCAAAGCGAAGAGGCGAACTCGCAAAATATGTCAGTCTGGACAGGCCTTAAGGCTCGATAAGATAGAAGTTAAGGGTTTACATATTACGCTTTGAAATTTTAACTATAGTATAAAATAAAATTTTACTCATCGAAAAGGTGTAGAGATACCCAGGTAGCAAAAACCCGTAATTTACGCGTCTAAAAGCGGTGTATGGTAAACCTAATTATGAACGTGTAAAACACCCATACCATGTCACCTCTAAACACCGTCTTATTCACGTTAACCAACAGTGACGATCACGTTGTTTTTGTTAAATATAAAAACAATATTTGCACTCAAAATTAACGTGAAAATAATGTAAGGTAATTTAGTGTTCGTAACGTGCAATTTACGTGGGTATCACGTGTACATAACAATTCTCAGGTGCCCAAAACCCGTGATTTACACGTCTAAAAGCGGTGTACGGTAAACCTAATTATGAACGTGTAAAACACCCATACCATGTCACCTCTAAGCACCGTCTTATTCACGTTAACCAATAGTGAAGATCACGTTGTTGTTACTAATAAATATCATAAGATTAACTTTAAAGGCGTGAAAATGTTGAAGTCCAATATATATCCAGGCTAAATTTTAAACGCAAAGCTGGAAACTAGCCTCCAGCTAGCCGACCGAAAACCAAATGGTTAAAACAATGCGATAGATAAGGAGGTCTAATATTTTTTAGATCTCGATTTAAAATGAAAGATTTAAAAACGCGAACGGCCGAACACCCTACCTATTTTTAGGAGCACTATACTGAAGGAGACGTAGCTGTATTTTAAAGCACTTATAAAGCAACGTTAATTTTTAATCCTTAAATATTACTCCAGGGAAAATGTCAATAGAAAACGGTACTAGATGATAGGTGTCATTGTCATATTGGAGAAAGAAAATGTGGGCTTCAACAATTTGCTGTGAATGACGGTCGGTCTTAACAACGATGAAGTCTATACAATAATCACTTATTTATTTGTACCCATACATATCACCTGTGCTTGCCTTACTAAAAATTATATTAATACAATTGGATGTGTGGAAATTTGATTTACTAGAAGTTTAAAGTTAAATACATTGTGATACTATAAATTAACAAATAATTAGAAATAGTATATATTTCAATTACTTTGTTAGAATGAACTTCAATCAAACGTACAAATATCTTGTTCTTTTCAACCTCATTGTCACGTGATTTAGGCATATTGAGTAACTGTTAAATTCAACTTCATGTTCACGTGTATTACACGGCCTTAATCACCACCAAACTTAGTGTGATATTTTCCACCAATTCTCCACGTGTATTAAACGCATTATATCCCCACCAAATAAACGTGATGAGTTCAACCAAAACTCCACGTGTTTTACACGTCTAAATATATACCACAACTAACGTGATAGATTTAACCTTTTCCTCACGTGTTTTACACGCCCTAAATAATCACCAAAATTAGCGTGATATTTTCAACCTATATTCCGCGTGTTGTACACGCTTTACATCGTCACCAAAATTCGCGTGATATTTTCAACTTATATTCCACGTGTTGTACACGCTTTACATCGTCACCAAATTAACGTGATGTATTCAACCAAAACTCCACGTGTTTTACACGTCTAAATATACTCCACAATTAACGTGATAGTTTCAACCTATACTCCACGTGTTTTACACGTCCTAAATCATCAGCTCTATTAAAGTGATATTTTCAACCTATACTCCACGTGTTTTACACGTCCTAAATCATCAGCTCTATTAACGTGATATTTTCAACCTATACTCCACGTGTTGTACACGCTTTACATCGCCACCAAATTAACGTGATGTGTTCAACCAAAACTCCACGTGTTTTACACGTCTAAATATACTCCACAATTAACGTGATAGTTTCAACCTATTCCCCACGTGTTTTACACTCCCTAAATCAACAGCTCTATTAACGTGATATATTCAACCTATACTCCACGTGTTTCACACTTATGAAAAACCAAAACACGTTATATACACTAAGAACACTCAAAGTACACGTAATTTACATGGTGAATTGCTACCTGGGTATTATAAAGAGGTGAACGTTCGTAACAATGATTTCTAGGGCTAGCATTACTTTGTTATTAATTATTATTAATACATTTTTTAAGTTTATACCTGGTGTGAAGCTATTTTTATTTATTTTTTTACTTCAATTTTTGTACCTACAAGCTGATTTTAATTGACATTATGAAACGGGACAAAGAAGTTGTTCAACTAACTGTCAATTTGTAATTAGTGATCTTTATAGCAATAAATTTCGGGACTAGATTTTATCGTGGTTATTACCTCTATCAGAAGTCCATTAAATTAGCCTAGGAAGTAACCAAAAGCGGGGTTTGTGTAGCAATACTGAAGAAGAGCGACACATTCGCCACCTCGCGGTAATTTTTCTCAGATCTCCGGTTTAGGTGCGACTCGTACGCCAAAATTTGCCCTATCGAGAGAGAAAAAACTATTGGCCGAAAACGCCCCCTTCCACTGTAAAACCGAGCCCTCTTTAGCATAGGAGAAGGGATGGGGGTGTGAATTTTGGAACAGTCAACGTCATTTAGTTTTTTATGACTCTTCATAAACCTATTGAAAAAAATATTTAAAGGGATGGTGAAGTAGAAAATCAAGTGATTTTTTATCGATTCTCCTACTAATTACAAGACCAGTCTGCAAAATCAAACATTCAGGAAATGCTTCCGAATGATTTTAAAATTCAAATTAGGTTCAGATTTAAAGGATAATTTTAAATAAAGACGTCCGACCAATCGCGTAACCCCCTGCCTTTTTATAATTAGTAGAAGAATCTCCTTCTGCGTAGAGTTTGCAAGTTCTCTCCCTGCTTGTTAAAGGAGTTTTCCTCCGCGGTCTAACCCGGTTTCTCCTTTCCATCAAAACTTGCAGAGGTTAACGGTAATAGTTAGTATAGGGCGCTGTCGGTTAGCTGTGGCGTAAGGGCTAGCCACCACCCCTCTATGCATTGTAAAGGCGTTAGATAAGTGGCAATAAGTCGCAAGATGACTTGGTCGAATTAGCTAGCTAGCTGATCTAGATATAAAATACACTTGATTTTCTACTTCACCCTCCCTTTAACTACCGTGGCCGTTCATTTTTTAATTTTTTATAAAGCAAACAATCTACCCTTTAGAGAGCCAGCGTTCATGGGCTGAAGAAGTCACGCCCCGCTCACGTCAAGAAAGACTTCCTAGAGAGGAGCTCGAGATTTCAACTGTGTTAGGAAAGGGGGAAAAATTTAACCCCCTATCCATGGAGTTAGAAGGAGTTTTTATCCCAGCAGAGAAGAACGCTATACCAGCCATTGTAATTGTTCACTTCCTAGGCTAATTTAATGGACTTCTGCCTCTATTAATGAGAATGATTTCTAGGGCTAGTAATTTTATTTTTAATTTTTTTTCAGGGGTTAATCACAAATTTATAAACCATTTTGTGCTTTTCACAGTTGCATTAAGTATCTTGAAAATGTTTCTGAAGTTATATGTTATGTTTTATAAATATTTGAGTATTTTCTTTAACTCCAATCTACAACCTGATTTTTATTGACATATTGAAATGGGTCAAAGAAGTTGCATATAATTTTGAAAAAATCAGCGGGTGTAATTAGTGTTCTTCATAACAATAACTTACGGGACGAGAATTTATCGTGGCTCCTGCCTCTGATAATCCTGTCTCAATTTGATATAATTTAAAAACTCTTTTTCCCGGGACCAAAACGGCGAGACCAAATCAGCAAGACCATAACGGCGAGACCAAATTGTCGCGTACCGCCATGCAGGGCCGGATTAAGAAGATTTTCTCCCGGGGGCAGTGGCTCGATGGGCGCTCCCTCCCTTAGCCCCATAATTTATAAAAATCAGCTAGAAATTTTAACAATTTTTTTTATTAGAAATATTATAATTTTGTTAAGTGAAAAGTATCCCTGTGCATACACTCAATTTTAGTTGAATAAGTGACTAATAAATTTAAAAATAGTAAGTAAAAAGAGACTAAATAAGGGCAAATTAAGAATCAATAAAATAAGGCCACTTTAAATGAAATGTTTTCAGACATGACCGATTTTCATAATTATTTTCAGTAATTAAAGATATTTTAAAGGTCGGTGCTGTAATTAAGCCCAATCTATGGGCTTAGATATGTCTAGTCAAAGGAAAGGTCCAATCGTAAAATTTCTACGGCGAAATTGAATTAAACCATTTTGGAGCACAGCTCAGAATGCAAAGTAATTGATGTCGTTTTAAATCAATACTAAAACATTCATTTGAATTGGATTGATTATAAATATTAAGTTAAATCTTTTGAATATCAAAATGAAACAGAGCTTTAAAGCCACAAAAGTTCTAAATGCATCATAATTACGACAAATACTTCCACATATTCACTTTATATTATGGAAAAAGCGAATATTAAGGTTCTGTATGATTTCTTAACACATCAACACAAGGCTAACTGCTAACGCGACGCACTAGTGTAACAATGGACGGACACACACAGACAAAAACATAGACTGCTTTTTAACTCTTTCCGTATTAATTTTGAGTTGAGAAACAAGATTATCTTAAATATTAAAATAAATATAATTAATATTAAATATTTTCTTCGTCAGTTGTTTGCCTTATTGAGCGTTACATCGTTTTGATAGAGAACAATTAAACATTCTTGAGATACTTGACTAATATTGGCGTTTGAATTGAAGCATACGCCGGTTGCTTCGCCTTACTCAAATAGGTAGTATATAATGGTGTCGAACTTAAGTTAAAAGCAAGAACAACCGCAATTGCGAAAACCTTTGGTGGACAACCCACCCTAGGGAGGCTAGACGTTTCTCGTAACCCTAGCTGATCGCTGCGAATGTCTTAAACCAAACTATGACGATGGAGTTAGAAGCCAATGCGACAGATTGTTGTCTATGTGGAATAGACGGACCAGTAGATGGTGGTGATTAGAAGCCAGTATGTACAGACTGGTGTCCAAGTGGATTGGACGAAGACCAGAAGATGGTGGTGATTAGAAGCCAGTATGTACAGTTTGGTGTCAGTGTGGAATGGACAAAGACCAGAAGATGGTGGTGTGAGAACTCAAGTAGAGGAGCCATTTCCGTGACTGTGAATGCAGTTCGGAAATGGCGAACACGTTTGCTCCGATTTGGAAACTGCGAACGCGGTCACATGGGTGTAACAACAGACACACACACACACAAACACACACACACACAGACAGACACACACGATCGTTACAGAACCTCTCCGTGACATACGTCACTCGGAGAGGTAAAAATTGTAGGGTAGAATATTAGGCACCGTGTTAGGGCAGCTTTAGCATTAAGCATTTGAAATAACTATTTATTTATACTTATGAAATGAATAGTGAAATTACGTGTTGTCAGCTATTTAGGTCTTGATTACAGTAATTTAATAACTATAAAAATAATGATCAATAATTTTATTCAAGAAAAGAGTTTTTTAATAAATAATTATAACATTATCAGGAATTTTGAAGTTAACTTTTGTTTAATTATTCCTCGTGAATCATTAAAGAATTAAATTACATTACGAATATTTAGTTTTTTGAGTGTTTTAAAAGCTTTAAACACGTATGATGATGTTCTGTTAATGCACAAAAGATTTATTTTATGTACACTTTTGGTTTGGTATAGCTGCATTTATTTACATGATTTAATTTGGGCTTAAATTCCCATGGTTGAATTGTTATTATAAATTGTATTATAAAATTTTTTTGTTTTCCATGTTTAAGCTAATAGTTGCGTATTTTATAAGGTTTTATTCGTAGCTTCCGAAGGAAAATTTAATATTTGTCTCCAGAATGGTTTTTAAAATATTTTGTGATTTGTTCTCGTAAAATTTTCAATTCAGTGGTAAATGTAAGTTTCACTATGGAATCATTGAAGAGATTAATGAAATTTTCAAAGACAATCATACGTGAAGGATGGACTTAAAAGTCCAACATTAATGTTGAATGCCTATAATAATTTTGATAATCTCTCAAGTGAAAGATTCCATTTTTAAAAAGTGTTCATATACATTTAATCCTAGTACTTTCAAATTGGGAATTTATAATAGCCTAGTTGCCAGAAAAACCGTAATTTTTTGTCTCCTATAAAGGGGGGGAGGGGTGTCTTTGATAAATCACCTTTAACATTTTTAAACATGCTTTTTAAAAGCGTACTGATATGTTGATGTAAAATATGAGTAGTTCAGATACCCTTTAATTGTTAGTGATAAATCTAATTCATTTCACAAACATTTTTCGTATTCATTATTATTGCATGATAGCGTTAGTGGTTGGTGAGTGAGTGTCATTAATTCACATCTTTAATTACCGATTTCATAGAGCTTCTTTTGTTTGTCAATCGTTCTTTGCGATGTTTTAATTACGAAGTTTCAATGCAAATTGAATTGCGATGGTTTTAATTATGAAGTTTCAATGCAAATTGAATTGCGATGGTTCTAATTTATGAAGTTTCAATGCAAATTGAATTGCGATGGTTTGAACTACGAAGTTTCAATGCAAATTGAATTGATAGTCCACGGTGATGAAAGATTAACGAGTGAAGTAATTGAGGTTTAATCGGGTGGTGAAGGAAGGGGGATTTGGGGTGTTTCACCACCCTCGGACACGGGGTAGTCAGTTCCTGTTGGGTAAGCATTCTGACAAGTCCCTTATTCCCTCAAAACTTTGTCGCCCAGAAGCTAGGCTAAACTTCCGACAGTACATATACAGCCGTTATTAGGCAACTTTTGTTTGAAGAAGTTATTTTGCGAATCCTTTTACGAGCTTCTATTTTATTTGTGGACCGCTTGCCAAGTCGTAAAGGAGTTATGTAGCGAAGTTGAAGCATTGGGATATATTTTTTGGAATTGGTATAGATGAAGCCAACACAAAGGTTGTTTCTTTGTACATCTTTGTTGTTCTTAATCCAAAGTCACTTTCACTCTTTGAACGTGCCAATCCAAAGCGTCTGAATATCAGTAGAGAAATTGAATATGGATATTTCTTGATATGTCGTTTCTGTCGTAGGTCTTGTTGGTTTTTTTTTTCAAAATGATAGTTCGGGAAGTTCTATTGGTCATCGTATTTTTAACTGTACATTTTAAGTATTTATATTACTCGTGTTGGCTATGATGAAATATCTTTCTGTTGGCGCATGTTGATACGATAGGAAATTACTGATTTGTCGAAAGAATGTTGTACTTGGTTATATTAGTTGTGTAAATGGCGTGGGGGGCGGGTTGAAGTAAAACTTAACCATTTACTGGCTATTATATGTGCATTAAAATATATAATTTTAGGCTATGTTTTTAAAATTTTGTAACGTAACTATTAGCTTAAACATAAAGAACACTGCGTGCATGGGTTACCAAGAAGACAATGAAATGGTTATTAAACTTAAAATTATTTTTTTTTAAATTTTACAGAAAATTTTTGCAAATTCTACCCTTTTGATTTATAGGAAACGTCACCTATTACGCAGATAGATTACCCTAGCTGTTTAGAAACACTGAGAGAATATGCAAAACGTCCTGGAATATTTTGATTGAAAAAAATAGTTTAGTTATTTTTTGTTTATGGGGCAATGTCTATATTTTTTTAGTGACGACAATAGTGAAAAGTTCTATTACACTTTAAAATCAATTTTTACACAAAGTGTAGAGTGTTAGTTAATCAGACAATTAAATTAGTCCATATATTTCTTAGCCAAAATACTATTACTGGTATATTATACAAAATTATTCAAGGAAAAGGATATAATAAAAGATATTATTTAAAAATAAAATTTAAGCTATTTGGGTGTTCTAGTTGTAATTACTTAAAATTAGTTTAGATTTTTTTAACTTTTTAAAATGAGTAAATGTATAAATTTAAAGAGTTTCTTAACGTGAAAATATGTAGAGCGTTGGTAATGAAGTTGTGAAACTGATATTTAGTGAACCCTTTGAAAAAATTAATTGGAATTGATATTGGTTTAAAATTTGGATACTAGTGTCTAAATTTCAGTTCAACAAGTCTGTTCAGTTTTAAGTAGCCTTTTTACGAGCTTATTAAGAAATTAAATTTCATTGCAACGCTTTACTAACAGGGGTTACGCTTTTATTCTTTTTACCTCTTGGAAATTCTATAATTAAAGCAAGATTCGTGGTTTTTTTCTCTCGTAGCAATAGCTAGGCCCTACAACCCTCCCTCCGCTCCCTTTTAACAGCTATTGCCAAGACAACTCCGAAATGAACCTTGAACCAACGTAAACCCTTAACTTTCTCGAGGGCCGATAAGTTTACCTAGTCATGAATTACTCTAAGGTAATACGAAACTATTTGTACATCTCTGGCAGGATGTATCGTAAAGTTATCCAATATAACAGTTCACACAGAACACTTTGGAATCACAAAGATATTCAATAGAGTGATTCACACAGAACACTTTGGAATCACAAAGATATCCAATAGACTGATTCACACAGAACACCTTGGAATCACAAAGATATCCAATAGAGTGATTCACACAGAACACTTTGGAATCACAAAGATATCCAATAGAGTGATTCACACAGAACACTTTGGAATCACAAAAATATCCAATAGAGTGATTCTCACAGAACACTTTGGAAACACAAAGATATCCAATAGAGTGGTTCACAAAGAACACTTTGTACCTGCAAAAGATTCAAAATAAATGGGTACACGCTTCACACCCAGAACTGTGAATCCAAAGTACACTCAGATTTAGATGATGTACTACAAAACTTAAAAAATAATTACGTTTGAATTTCGAGGCGAACGATAATCTTTCTTAAAAAAAGTTACATTTTTTATCCTATATAGCTTTCTTCTGTATAACACCGGCCCAACAAGTCTCCCTCCGCTCCCTTTTCACAGCTATTGCCAAGACAACTCCGAAATGAACCTTGAACCAACGTAAACCTTAAACTTTTTCGAGGGCCTATAATTTTACCTAGTCATGAATTACTCTTAAGGTAATATGAAACTATTGGTACATCTCTGGCAGGACGTGAAACCATCTGATACATAACATTAATTTTAGGGTTTACTACGGGTTCATTTTTTTAAGGAATCCGGGAGCTTAACATTCCCTTTAAAATGTCTATACTCTTTCCAAAAGCAGAACAGTGACGTCAGTCAAGTTACTGACGAATCTCTCTCTTTTTCTAATCATAGTATCGCTGACCTCGTACCAGCCGTTGTCTTTTCTCACAAAGTTCACATAATGTCCCTCGGCTAACGATTCACCTTTATGAATAATCACCCCTTTAGTTTTAAAAAGCATCTTGTTCATTGTGACTTTTTGATTTTCGAAACTTGATATTTTGGTCGAAATCTTAATTGGTCGACCATCTTTGTAATCTCCACGTAGAAGACACAGAAATACGTACTTTCCGCTGGATATCAATACATCACGCTCTTGTATTGTAGGATTATCACAAAATACGCATCGCATTTCTGTTAATCTCATCCTTTTTTCTAAAGATTTCCAATCAATTTTATCTCGGTTTTCTAGTGGAAGATTGAAAATGTTGCTTTGAACAATGTTTTCCGAATTTTGTTCAACTTGACATTTGGGGCATTTGGTAACGTTTCGAGACTTTGACCAAAAAAGATCTTTTAGAGCCTTAGAGTAATCGGCTTCCATTTCTTGGCTTAGTGTCGTCAAGAGAACCATCAAAAATTCACTGGCGTCTTGTTGCTCATTTAGCGAAAAGTGATTACGAAACAGCAATTCTCAGTTCCAAGCCTTTACGGCTAAAACTACCTTGAGAACTCTCGATGTCGTTTATTGCGTTATGGAGGCAGCGTAAAACTTATTTTTCTACGAATGATCCGTTGTAAGATTTGACCAATTCTCTTAATTCGGGCACTAATAACAGTAGTTGCAAAACGCTATTTGAATAGCATGTCACTTGATCATCGTTATTTAAACCTTTCACGGGAAAACTATCCAAACTCTGTTGGTCCTTCCTTTTCTTCTTCGGCATTTCCTGCGCCGTATCGTCACATCTCTCTTCCTCGCCTTCAAAAAGGCTTTTAGATAGAGTAGGTGCACTTCTTTTTCTACCTCGGCTTTGTTTTGACTCCGTTATTTTCAATAGAGGCAGATCTGGCCTATATTTTTTGCGAAGCCTGTTATACTCCATTATGGCTCGTCCATCCGCCTTAATTTTAGTCGGATCGAACTGTAATAGATGGAGTCCGGCTAAAGACGTCACTCTTGATAAAGCGACGTACGCCATGCCGGTTCCGAATAAATTCGGACCTAAATCCATAATGGCGCATTTTAAACTCATGCCTTGGCTTTTGTGTATCCTAATAGCGTACGCCAGGATGACGGGAAACTAGGAGCGCTTAATGTAAATTTTTGCCATGAGCAAAAATTTAACGCTAATTTTCTCAACTAAAAAATCTGAGATATCATCGTCGTTATTCGGTTCGCGATCTACTCTGAGAAAAATACCAGTAACGTTTCCTTGTTCATCCTTCTTGAATCCAGTTACGAAACCCATCGTACCATTTACAACGCCTTTTTCGAAACTGATGTTCCTTCTGACCATTATTCGGCAGCCAACGCAAAGAAGTAACTTGCTCTCCAAACCGCCCGTTTTTGACGGTTCGTTTTCAAGCCTTTGCAACCTCCCGAGAATGTTTTTATTCATTTTTTTGTCACAGTCTGCGAGTCTATCCTGACAAGGAATGCCTTCAACTTTCTCGCCGCTTTTTCGCAGCATTTCAAAGTTGAATTTTTCGCACATGGCTAATTTAGGCATCAAACAAGTTGGTTGAAACCCTTCATTGGACAGCTTAATGAAAAGCTCCATAGACACCTCGATGTTTCTTCCTCCCTCAACCAATCTAGATTCTAAGGTTGCAGCATCAGCTTCGGAAATATTTCCAATTCTAACTCTGCTTAGAATGTCGCCGTAACTTTGGTCGTTGGCTTGTCTAACATTTTGCGTTAGTTCATCGTATTTAAAAAACTTCCAAAGATCACTTCCTCCGATGCAATTGAATCTGAGTCTGGCTTCTTCGGAAGAGATTTTGATAAACGCGGGATTTCCTTGAACCGGAGGCAATTGGAAAAAGTCTCCCAAAACAAGGAAAAATACAACTCCACCAAATGGTTGGTTCATTTCCCAAAATTCGTTCAGTCTCAAGTGAACGTGAGTCAGTAACACCGACGAGACCATAGAAATTTCATCAATAATTAACAGTTTTAAATTTCCCAAAGTTTCTTTCATAATGCTCATATTGTCAGAACTCAGGGAATGGTATTCGGCGATATGCCTATGAACTACTGGCAACATTAGTAATCTGTGTAATGTTACGCCATTAACATTTAATGCTGCCAAACCCGTTGGCGCGGCAATTGCCACGCTAGCAGGATTTTGAAAGCGTCGCCTTACGGCGTTGGCGAGAGTGTCTATAAGAAACGATTTGCCAGTGCCACCAGGTCCCGACACAAAAAGGCACTTGTTTCCAGATTTTTCTCCCTCTTGGGAGAAGTGATCCATGATGTGATCATAAATTCTCCTTTGATCCGAGTTTAGTAACGCCACATTGTCAACAACAGTCTCGAAATTCATTTCCATGGCAGCTTCCACATCAGCCATCGCATGTTCCGTTTCGATAACGATTTCCTTCCCTTGCAGTGCATTTTCATCGTCGTCACTTTCAATCTCCGAGACTATGGTTTCTGGCTCTTGCGCCTTTTTAGAAGCCTTCCGTTTCTTTTCAACTTCTTTGGAAACCGAGAGTTTCTCGTGATATTCTCTCATGTCTTTCAACACTGAAAGCGAGTTTTCGAAAGCATCCGCGTAGGTTTCAAACTCGCCCAATAGCTCATTTTCGTCGCGCCACGGTTTGAAGAGGATCAGTAGAGCGTGACAATACTTTTCTTTCTCCTCTATCGGGTCGTGAATGTAGTGCTCTACTATGTAGGGCTTAATTCTCTTTCTCATGAAACCCAGATTGTTTTTCAACACGATTACACTCGCATTTTTATCGGCCACTTCAGAGTGCTTCGCATAATCGTAAAACTGACCAAATTCCCGCAAACTAAGATTTTCCAAGCTGTCGGGACGATTCGGATACTTCACGTCGACGAACCCTTTTTGGCAAGTGTCCTTGCTTTCGGGGTCAGTTTCCCTCAAACGTGCGAGTTCCTTGTAACCTTTCAAAACTCTCGATCGGTTTTCTTTCAAGTTTGTGTTTATAAATTTAGTGCTGTCGGATTTATTGTAAAGGTCTTGGCCCAACATAAGATACATAGCTTCGTATATGCCTACTGACTTAGAAGTCAGTGATTTCAATCTATAGGCAAATAATCTTTTGGACAAACTTTCGTGCTCTAACTCGGCAAAAGTTTGGTCCATGTCAGCCCGGTCTCCCTTTGTCACGTACGCCGTGACATAGTTTGCCACTATTTCCGATTTGTCAGCGACAAATTGCAAATCCATGTTGGCTTTGGAAGCCAAAAGTATCGCGGGATTATAATCATTGATTAAAACTTCGTGCTGTTTTCTCGGCAAGTCGTACAGTCGTTTCTGCACCTTTTTCATTTTACGGTGACGAGTAACTGATCTAACGGAATTCATAGTGGCAACGTTTGTTACGTTTCGAGGGAAGCCGTAACGACACACTTTCAATCCTTTTTTAGAATTTTTCACCTTCTTATAACAACTGGAGGTGCATTTGTGTGTTTGGAATTTTTTTACCAGCCGGTGCAGTTCCGGACTTACCGATGCGCTTGGCATCGAACACGTGACGTGTTTTTGCACGTAATCCAAAATAGTCTCGGTCGAAGAAGTTCCGATCTTTGGAGCGTCCTTGGCCCACAATAGCATGTGGTAGTGAGGTAAACCTCGTGATTGGTATTCAACCCGCCAAAAATGATGTTCTATCATGCCAAGAACTGGATTTTGCTTACACAAAACAAAGTTGTTTAGCAGCGTACGAACTTTGTTGTGAAAGTGCAAATTGACGCTAAGTGGGTCGAAATTCAACAATTCAGCCACCGTCATCGATTCTACTCCTGGAACGTCTGAATTAATTTTTCTCAAGTGATCGTGCAGTTCCAAATCATCGTATTCGGCCGGATTAAAAGTCAAGAGCCACGTGGGAGGACCAAATTCCCGTATCATCGCCAAAACGCACCTAAGGACCCTGTACCAGTAGTCCTTAGTTCCTCGAATATGACCCAAGAAAGTGGCTAAATTACTCTCAAGTTCTTTATCGCCGGATTCAACGCGACTGAGCAAGTTTTCAACCGCAATTGCTATGGGTTTTTTAACACAAAGAACGTAGTTCAAACTGCTAGAGATCGCCTTCATTTCGCATTCTTGATAAGAATGAAACATATAGGCGTAATCTCTTCTAATAATTGGACTTTTGTTCAAAAGACGAGATAAACGATACTCTGTTTCAGTTAATTTCCCAAATGGTCTATCATCATGCTTGCCGTAGCGACCCTTGGGGAACAAATGAACGAAGCTCAAGTATTCGAAGTTTTTGTCCCAACTTCCCAAGTGCTAACTGGCTCGGCTTCGACGCGCTTCATTTGGTAAGCGGTCAATAAATCTTTCGGTGGTTGGACGTTCACCGGATGAATAGAGTAGTGATCGTACAGATCATTGGCTTCACCCTCAGAAAGTTTTCGCAACAAAGCCTCGGGCTGTGTTAAAATTTTGTAGACGTTGCCTGGTGCAAGGCTAGACTGATTTTTATCCAGCTCCTGCATGTTCGAAGCGTTTTGGACACGTTGGACGTCGTGAAGACTATCCGCTGGCCCTTCTGTTGGAAGCGCAGCGGAAGCGCGTGTCACCGCATCAGATCCATCGTTAATCAACGCAAGTGGATCTGTTACGCTCAGTAATTTATGGGGAGTCAATGAATTTTCATTTCCATCAATTTCTTGCGTTCCACAAATATATTTCTCGTTTATTGCCGAAATATCAATGTCTTTATACAAAGGATTAATATTTTTCAGCACAGTGAACGCTTTCAACACTTTTTCGAGGCAAACAACCTGTGTCCAAACCTTTTTGTTCGCAGTGGGAACGCCATTAACCAAGATATGCAGTTCGTGATTTTTGGGCAATGTCTTGGGAATCATCTTCAAATTACTCTCCACGGGTATTGGAAGATAAATTACTCTTCCCTTTAAAGCTTTAACCGTACCGAACTGCACCACAGTATGGAAGGGCTTCACAAGCTGTATTAAAACTTTCTCAAACATGTTTAAATCAGTGACATCTGGCGGAGGACTGTCAACCAACAAGTTGTTCAGGAAGCATCTGATGGGAACTTTTCCCTTTCGTAAATCCGTAGAGCAGTAACGGCATAGAAGCTTGTCTGCCTCTCTAGTTTCTGAATTGTTCATTATCCATCCAGCTCTTAATATCAGATAGGCCTCGTTATCGAAAACAGCACTGTCTACCATTTTTTCTATGGCTCTTAAATCAGACTTTTTCAACAATCTTTGGCAGCAGTCACAGGGAGTGTCATGAAATTCGTTATTATTTAACGCCGCTCGAACGAATTGAGTTTCGTAAAGATTCAAGTTTTCGCTTTCATCAAGACTCGGTCTTGGAGCGTTTTCGCTCCCTGTGGACGCGTTGTTTTGCTCGTTATTTACATTTTTTCCTCGTGCGGCAAGGATTTTTCTCAATTCCCTCATGATTTTGGTGAGAGAATCATAATCACCACTTTCAATTTCATTCGAAATCTTTGTTAACGCGTTAACCAACGCCTTCACGTGATAAATATTATTCAAAATTGTTCTAATTCCCGAATAATGAGGAGCCAGTTCAGCAAAAGGACGTAAATGGCTTTGACAGTCTTGACTATCAGCGCAATAAGCCATGTGTCCCAGGAATGGCATTATTCTCACCACGATCTCAGAACCATCTGGTGTTAGAGTAGACACGTTGGATTTAGACCAATATTTATTTCTTAAATCGCAAACGTCCAAATCTGACTCAAAAATTTTAGTCAGTGATTTTTCATTCGCATTTGCAACCGTATTTATGAAAGTTAGCACTTTCGCAATGGCTCTAGTTCGAACATTACATATATCACTGCATTCCCAATAAACGGTTTTGGGTTTAGTTTCAATAAGACCACTTTCATTGACCACGAAATTTCTTTTCGGATTCTTCTCCTCAGTTTCAACAATGTTGAAAAGGTTCGTAACCACTCCCGAATCATTTACTTGAAAGACTCTCTCAACATCATCAGCTTTGTTGTTATTATTAATGTCAACGAAATTGCCCGTTTCGTCAACGAACAATTCTTTATTGCCATTGATAACACAGTCTCTCAGCACTTTACGAACATGCCCATCAGCATCAAGTTGGATAACTTTGGCATAGCGTAATTCGTGGTCATTTTTCAGTATTTTTCCATTATTTCCAATTGGGTAATAGGTGGTTTCATGGAAATAGGCCTCTTTGAGACTACTGTGAAGCCTTTTACCACCCACAACATCCGTTAAATTGTCCTGATTAACAGACCCAATTTTTTGGACTCTCCCGGCAATATCTTTAAATTCACTAACCATCCCTGTAAGATGGTAATTGTATGCCGAATATAATTGCCTTTTCAATTGTAAAATTTTACCCGCTAACAATTGGCATTTTAGGTTTCGAGAGAGTAACTTTGAATTCCCCTCTCTAGTCAAACTGTCCAAAGATTTTGTCGCAGATAATCTTTCAGTGAGCCTTTTCACTAAAAATCGTTTGAAACTTTCAGCTATGATTTTCTTGTTTCTTGTTTTAAAAATTCCTTTATTGAGGGTTTTTATTGGGAAACCCTTTTTGCCCAGCGGAAAAGGTTTCTTATTGGGCTTTTTCTTTTTTACCAGAACATTAGTGACGCCACCTGAGGGCAAAGTTCTCTTATTTTTCTTTGCTCTCTCAATCGGAGATTTGCGCGTCACATTGTTTTTTGAATTTCTTTTCTGATGATACTCCTTGCTTTTCAAGTAGTAATTCATATTCACAAGTTGTTTAACTTGTTTTTTTTCAAAGCAACTTGCAATTTCAAAAAGTGTTGACGTCTTTTTTGTTTCTTAACTCTTTGTCGAGAAACATTTAAATATTGAATCCAATTAGATGGTTCACACAGTAGAATTTGGAATCGTAAAGGTATCCAATATAGTGGTCCGCACAGAACTCTTTGGAATCACAAAGATATCAAATTAATTGGTTCACGTAGAACACTTTGGAATCACAAAGATATCCAATTAATTGGTTCACGCAGAACAGTTTGTACCTGCAAAAGATTGAAAATAAATGGGTATTTGCTACACACCCAGAACTGTGAATCCAAAGTACACTCAGATTTAGATGTTGTACTACAAAACATAAAAAATTAGGTTTTAATATCGTAATACAATGTATTACATATACATAAAAAACTTGTTAAATACAATACACTCGAGCGCAATGATAAACACTCGAATGAATAACTCAAATGAAAGAATAACACTTGCGTCAAAGTAATTAGTACTATTTATGTACCAAAAAGGATAATAAAATCCTAAATACGTTTCTAAAGTTTAAAGAAGATTATTTAAACTTACTATGAGATTGCCTTTTAACAACGCAAACCCCTTGACAAAACGTACAGCACAAAAATAGGCTTAAAGATGGGTGAACCACGTGTCCACGTGAATCCGGCCCAATCTTGTCTGCGTTTTTTCCCGTAAATTTTTCTGCAGTATTTGGTTGGTTTTTCTGACTTGATTGGTTACGAATGGGGAAAAGCTGAACTGAACTAATTGGCTATCGCCACTGAATATAGGGGCGCTGGCGCTGCAGTGTTTTCAAAATGGCCGCTTCAACAGGGTACGATGTGTTTACCTAAGAATTAAGAATTTTAAATGTTAACAAGCTAAAGGTAACTTTGTTTGGAATATAAGTACGCGGATTACAACTAAGGAGACCAAAAACGATGTCTAATAGAAGTAGAACAGGTATACAATTACAAGCACGTCATATTATACGGCATACAAAGGTAACAAAGTAGAGACGACCGAGGCTTAACAATCGTAGAGCTTTGCTTAAGTAAAACTAGCGATCTTCAAGGGGCTGAGCCTCATCAAATAATCACTCAATTGAAAGGTAAAGATAAAGGGGAAAATGAAAACACTGTTTGGTTGTTTTACTGCTTGAGTCTCTTGAGGACGTAAGCGCAACTTCTTTGGGCCAAGAATGTAAACTCAAAGTGAACAGTGAGTAGTTTTGCCGTTTGAAAGAAATTGCCAAGGATCTACACTCAAAAATAATTAAGCAAGCGAAAGAAGAAAAAGATCAGAAGTGGATGTTGTAGAGATGGGAAAGATTCTCTGCCTCGATGTGCTACTCAATATATACGAGCACTGCATTGTTATAGGAAATAAGGTGTCCCACTAAACGAGCCACCCTGTCAATTGTTGCCTTAATCAAAAAGTGGAAGGAGAAGAAGAATGTTTTGGAGAAGAAAGTCCAGAGCTGTGCTAATTAGCTGAAAACTAATTGCATTAGAATTAGTAATTTGGGAAATATTTATGAACTAATTAATTAGCCAATAAGCAATTAGGGAAATATTTATGAACTAATTAATTAGCCAATAAGCAATTAGGGAAATATTTATAAACTAATTAATTAGCCAATTAGCAATTAGGGAAATATTTATGATGAAATTAATTAGCCAATTAGCAATTAGACATAGAAACTAATTCAATTCAATTAGAAATTAGACATTTATTTATCAAGCTAATTATTTAGAATTACTATTTTCTAATTAATTTAAAAAAGAAACCATAAGTAAACATAAAAGTTTAAAAGTGCCCATGGATTTAGTACTCTGGTAATGCAAAGTTTAATGGTTTAATGCCATTGAAAAACAGGTACGGAAGCCATGAATTATTCTCGAAAAATGAGGCAAGCCTCAAGACTTCCGTCAGGTTAAAATTTGTCTCATTTCTTCATTTTCTTGCCACAGTTCCTATAATGGACTCCTGAGTAGTAAATACATGCGCACTGCTATTAATTCGAATAGGTAAAACAGTCGAAATTTCGAAATGGGGCAGTTGCGAACTACGAAATTTTCTACTAGTACTAGTATTCTCTCATATTTGAGGAGCTGAAAAATTTAGAGTTGCACCAAGATTTCCTCATTGATATAATAAGGCTTTTTCATATTCAAATAGATGAATCAAGTATTAATTCCTCGATTTTTTACAACAAATTGGCGTTAAAGATTAATTGAAAATCCAATTGGCTAATTAGTTATTCCTAAATCTAATTAGATTTTAATTAGATAATTACCTTTCCGATTCATACTAATTAATTAGAATTACTTCTCAATTAGCACTAAGGTAATTAAAATTCAATTACCATTTTCAATTAGTAAATGTTGCTAATTAATTAGAAATTTAATTAGCTAACTAATTAATTAGCACAGCTCTGGAAGAAACATAAATATAACGGACAGATTCTGTTGGGGAATGGCATTTTTAAATTTTGAACAATGTCGCTTGATCACTTAAAGGAAAAAAATTCAACAACGACATAAGAGTCACAGTTGTAAAAAAAGACAAATTTTTTGTATTGGTTAAAAAGTTACATGTTTATTTTATTTTCTTGTTGCCAAAATTAGTGGGATACAATTGTAAAACTGAGTCACAATTAAAATAATTTTTTAAAAACCAAATGTCCATTTTATTAAAATCTAACTTCATCAAATATTGGTGATGACAAGTTTACAATACCAGCTGCAATCAAAAACATGGGGTTAATGAGAGACGTCATCTCGCAATCCATTTTTTCATTAAAGATGGAAAAAAGTTTCAATTTTTGTATCGCTCTCTCTACATGCATTCTTGCTTTTGCTAATTTCAAGTTTTTCGAGGGATTTTGTTCCTGTAAACTGTTTATTTTTTTTTTCAGAAATGGCGCTATAAAAATTTCAATTCCTCTTTCTAAACATTCGGTCTCTATTCTCAATCCTTTATCTACCATGCATGCGTCAACATTAGGTGTTAATATGTCCAACACTTTACTGTGTAAAGTGATAAATTTGTCAGATGGTCTTCCTCCATAAGCTCTACTCAAAAATATAATCGAACCAGCAGGAGAAACTCTGACCAAAACTTTGACAATGTGATTACCTTTATAATAAGACAAGATTCTACTTTTAAGGCATTTAGATTTCTCTATTTGAATTTCGGTACATTCCAATACCACCACAGTTTTTTCAAAGTCTTTAAAGCATTGGGGCATGCTATTAATGATATCTTCCTTTGAAGGCCATTTGATTGCGCATTTAAAAACATCCACGACAATAAACACTGTTTGTTTAAAGTATCTGCGGCAACTGGTATCTGCCATATTAAACATAGTAGAAAGAACTGGGAACGACAAGTTTAGTTTAATTTTAATTAAAAGGAGAAGAAATAGTCCTTCTATTGGGATCTGAGCTTTGAAATTTATTAACATTGTCATAGATTCCACAATGGCGTAAAATAATTTGAAATTGGTGATACCGGTCATACGGCTTAAATCCTTCTCAGTTTTAACTGAATTCATAATACTAAAGGATTGAGAAAAGTAGGTGTTTACTTGCACTGAAACATCTTTTCTCTCTTGATGTAAGGGCTCACAGACCTCAGGTTCGGGAGCATGCAAATCAAATTCAATATTTGCTTGTTTGTCAGTGGATTCTGGGGCATCTTCTATTTCTCTTCCTGAACTCGACTGCCTATAAGTTGACGGTTCTGCATCACTTTTAATTTTTATTTGTCGATTATCAGCCCTTTTTTTCCTTCCATTAACTTTCTTTCTAATATCTTTGGAAATAATTTTGTCGTTGGTCAATATAGGCAAACATTTTGAAGGGTAAGTTCCAAGTCGGTATATCTGAAATAGAAATACATTAAAGGCTGGTCTTAAATTCTTAATACTTAAAAAAAAGAACATACTAGGAAAAAAGTAATCAGTCTTCTTGAAATGTAAACTGCATACAACCATGTGATTTGAAATATCTTTTCCAATGTTTAGGATACGTTGGCATTCTTTACGCATCTTGTTTTCATTAGGAAAACTATGCCTACTAAACCCAGGGATATTTAGTTTTAATCTAGAATTATTACATTGTGGGACACTGCAATACTTTTTGCTAGGCGCCATGTTATGATCCTCCTATGATAACTTAAGCCTCGCCTCGGCCGGGAGCCTGAGGAAATCTTACTCCGTTAGAACAGTTACCAAAATTACCGCTAGGTGGCGCGTCGCTTTTTCGCGATAGCATATAGGATCTCATTGGCGATAGCCAATAGCTTAAGGTCATTTTAGGCCTAATTTTCAAACCTGAAGTCTCTTCAACTGTTCAACTGAAAGTAAGTTCTTAAATATAATAATTAAATATGTCATAATTTGCTATTTTTTTAAGCTCTGGCGTAAAATTAGAATTTGCAACACTTAATTTTGTTGCCAAGTTTAAAAATATATGGAAAATAATGATATTTTTATGTTGTTTCAAATAAATAATTTATCGTTTATTGATTTAGGCTTAGAAAATGGAAAACGTAGTGAACCACTTTAATAAAGGATGTATGGTTAGTTTTTATGGTGGAGGAGGACGTGGAGGAAGGGGAGGAGGTGGGCGTAGAGGCGGAAGTACTGGCGGAAGAAAAGGGAAAAGGATATGTTATATCTGCAAAAAACCGGGGCATATTGCCAAAAATTGCCGAAATAAAGAAGGTAGGACAAGAAAATAATTTTATAAATTTACCTGGGTCTTTTAATGGAAAAAAACATCCTTATAAGTTATAATTTAAAACTATTTATAGAAGGCGTTGCCATAAATTTTCAAATTCAAATTGCCTGAAAGTATTTTACTATTTTTCGACTTTTTTGGTATATTATTTCCTAGCGTTTCTAGGCACTACGCTTATCTTTTACTATTTCGCGTCTTTCCCTACAATTACAATTGTTATTTTTATTGGTTTAAGTATAAGCATTTGTGATATTAATAAACAATTGCGTTTAAGCAAAAATAAATTTTCTTCTGGTTTCCCAGAATTTTGCTGACTTGTGGCAACACTGATAGGGCTATGGAATAGTGTTCTTTTGTCAAGCTTATATATAGCAGAATAGTAGGACAATATTCGTAGTTAATGTCAATTAATTTTATATCCATCAAATATTAGAAGAAAAAAAGGAAGAAAGAGAGGAAAATGAAAAAAAATTGAGGAAAATAAAAAAATTGATGAAGAAGAAAAAAAATGGAGGAAGGTGAAGAAAAAAGTTAAAAAACAAAAAAATAAAGTGTAAGTCACTAATAATTTTTTTCCTTGAATGAAAAAATAATGTTGAGATTATGTTTCACATAGGTTCTGGAAAAGCCGAATTTTTAAACATATATAATTTTTTTTTATTTTTTTTTTATAAATTGTATAAACGTTATAATTTCTTTTTTAAATTGTATAAACATTATAAAACGTTATAATTTCTTTTTTAAATTGTATAAACATTATAATTTTTTTTTATGATTTAAAATAATTTTTTCCAGCAGTTTTTCTTTTTGACTCTATGTTTAAAATAAACAAAATTTAAAATTGAAAGCGAACCTTTAATTCTTCCCGCCTTTATTTGAATGTTATTGTAATGATAAAAGCTGGCTCAGTTTACATCAGTACTTTGAAACTGACCGTTAACTTCCGTAGAATCCGTAATATATTTATGTATGTATATCATCAATGACGTCGACCGATGGCAAAGAAGAGGTGTATTTCTCATAAGTGAGGATGAGAAACAGAATGGTCATCTTTGTTGTCTAACAGACAGCCTGGCAGCCCGGTATTTGTTTAACTCTAATGCTTTTTAACCTCCAATATTAATACTTCTAAAGTCTATGTGACATTAATTAATTCTGATGATTCTTGAATAATTAATTCTGATGATTCTTGAATGAATTAAAGTCTAAACATTTTATAAGCCGTATTGTAAACAAAATATTTTTTTAAAATTTAAAGAAGCTAGGCGAATTTGGGGCTTTGGTCAAATCTCAGACAGTCAGACAACACATTTTCTGGTTACCCTGACACTGTAATCCAGACTTTCCCTCTAATATATTTTTTACCCTCACCTTTAAAACGGTCCATTTTCACTTTCCCAGACTTTTCCGTGACTTTTCCAATTCCCCAGACTTTTCAGACCCATTTTCAATTTCCCAGACTTTTCCCTAACTTTTCAGACCCATTTTCAATTTCCCAGACTTGTCGCTGACTTATCAGGCCCATTTTAAATTTTCCAGACTTGTCCCTGACTTTTAGGCCCATTTTAAATTTTCCAGACTTGTCCTTGACTTTTAGGCGCATTTTCAATTTCCCAGACTTGTCCCAGACTTTTTAGGCCCGTTTTCAATTCCGAACTGACTTTTTTGGCCCATTTTCAATATCCCAGACTTTTCCCTGACTTTTTAGGCCTAATTTCAATCGAAAAAAGTTAAATCTATATGGTTATAATTATGTTGAAATGAAAGCTATTAAATCCATCTCTTGGTCATTTGGCTCCGTTAATTTCTGAAACTTACCAAAAACTAGTGTATTCCATATTTAACCAAAATGTATGTTAATTAACCAAACAAAAAGACGTTATGAAATAAAGAGCCTGAGAATGGATCCCCTTAAAACCAGAACCAAGACCTGTGAGTGTTAGTTTGAAACAATATTTGAAAATGAACACTTTCGTTTCTTTGATATTTACCAACGATAATTTCAGAAACTTTGAAGGCTTAGTTGCAGAACCACTGTAACACTGAACAGTGTGTTACACATTAAACATAAGCCAAAATAAATATAATTTTAACTATACATCGTGTTATAAACGCCTTTAAAAAAACACGCCCTCAAAATACAAAAGCTACGTTACTGTGTCGAAAATTAAGAAAACACGTTAGATAACCAATGAACAGCAATCTTTTGCACGTTTAATACAAAATTTAAATTTAAATAATGCAAATATAAAATGTTATTAAATGAAAGACTATATACAGTTCTTTTTGTCATTATTTCCCTTGAAAAGTTGTCGCTAGCGTTCAGCCAACGGAGGTTTCATCATCAAGGTGTAAAATTTACCCCTACAGCTGATTGATGTGTCCTAGCTGTCACAGATAATGTAGTAATTAATTGATCTACCAGTAAGATAATTAATTAATTTGAACATACCAACAGTATTCGTAATGTCTGGCTTTTATCTCAACCGAAGTTAATGTTGCCTATTCCTATAACATCAACATAACGGCAACGCTACCTTGACCGAGGCTTAGCGAAATTGGTTAATAATAAAATATTCTGTTGCCTTTTAAATTTAAAATTAATTTTAGTAAATTTCATTGACGTTTTTTATTGTGAAAACAATAAAAATCATACCTAATTAGCCTCCAGTTTAATTCCAAATCCAAAATTTTAATTTTAACCGAGAGCTCAAACGCCATGTTTTTCTTGCTTAATATCCCGCTAACGGCGTGAATCACGACACAAACGCCGTAAGTCCAATATAAAAAATGAGGGCTAAAATGCGTGTCTCTAACAGTGGTAAAACGCCGTAATTCCAATACCCAAAACAACGTAAGTCAAAGTATGTGTTAATAATGATAAAAATCAATACTTAAACTTAATTTATCTTAATGAAACTAAGGAAAGGCACTGGACTGTTATCTTTCATTTAAGATGGTTCCCAAACGTAACGAATGAATAGTTTTCTTTATACACGATCTCAATTAAGGTCATTTTTCAAAAAAATCCCATGTTTTCTCTATGGAAGAATATAGTATTTTTCACCAAATGTCTTAATTATTTTATGGATTCTAAAACCACCCTTAACAACTTTATTCTTTATAGAATTAACTATTAGTTGGATCTCTTTGAAATTTTAACCACAAAATTAGGGCCCAAATTTTAGCTCACTGGCAAAACTTCAAAGCAGCAAACACAATACGAAAAAAGTTACGGCCAATCAAAGAACCCTCCTTTAGCATTAGAGGCAGTATCAGGTCTTATCTAAGAGAGCGACCGCTCTCCTAGAATACCCTATCAAGTTTGAAAGTCATTTAGATTAGAATAGTTGGGAAGGCTTTATCCCACCTACTGCTAATAATATTGATTTAAATGTTTGCACGTGAACTCGTTCGAGAGAAGTTTGTACGTTTTTTAGGATGAGAACTTTAAGTAAGCTATCAATTTCGTATTTAATTTTCAACAATGTGGGTGTATTGTATGGCGGAAGGCACTGAGGTAAACAGTAAATGTCTTTTAATCTAAACTTGGAAACATTCACATTCATAATAATTAGTAGGAAAATAAAGACTTAAATATACGAATTTTCGAATTATTAGCAAAAAAACTTTATTCTGTTAGTAAATATTCGCTAGCATCACACCCATTTAAGTTTTTATTTGGAATCCAGTCTGGATTCGTTTCATCATATAGCTGGGAAGGTGCTCCTAAATTAAACATTTTAATGAATTACCCACATAATATTAATTAAGATTCAAATTAGACAGAGTTTTCAAACCAGAGAGAAAATGTTTAGCACAAACTCTTGAATGTTTCGATATTGAATCGGGTCCAAGGCTTAGCTTTTTCAGCCACAGATGACGCCATTTCAAGGATAATTCTTTGGTTTTTTCACCTTGGTTAGTTATCATACATGATATGCGAAGAAACTTAGTTTCTCTTTCGTGCTAATACTCTTACAACTTTTTAAACAACACGTCTTAACCATTTTATCGCGAGTAACTCGGATTCCTCCCCAGTTAACAAATAGCTCCGCTCCACTATTATGGTGGACATCGTAAAGGATAAAAATGTAAAATAAAATCTACTAGATGGCCCTTCCATTCGCCCCGCGATATTTAATTTTCAAAAATTATGACGTGTCGACCGAGCTTGTGCTGACTCCGTATTCATGAACCAAGGAGAATAAACTTCCCTCGAAATCAAACTTATGCTACAACAAGTGACGAAGTAGTTCAATGCGATCTAATTGATCTACGACGTATCAAAAAGCATAACAAAGGGTTTCAATACATTTTGACTATAATAGACGTATTCTCAAAATGTGCCTGGAGTTTTCCTTTAAAGAATAAAACTAGTAGAGAAGTTTTAAGTGCATTTCAGAAAGTGATCAAAGATTGAAAGCCTTTGCGTATTAATGTTGACCAAGGCAGTGAATTTCTATCAAAATTGTTCAAAGAATTTTTGAAGAAAGAGGGTATTCAACTCTATACAAGTGTTGGAAGGATAAAGTGCGGTGTTATTGAAAGATTTAACAGAACTTTAAAGGATAAAATATTCAAACTATTTACAAGAACCAAAAAATATAATTATATGGGTAGTTTGCCAAAAATCATGAAGGCCTATAACTGTAGTACGCATTCAAGTATTGGTTTCGCTCCAAAAGATGTTAATATCGAAAATGAACATTTAGTATGGCAACGTTTGTTTGGCAATCAAAAACCTGCTAAACCCCCAAAGTTAAAGATTGGTGATTTTGTCAGACTGTCAAAGAGTAAACCTCTTTTCGAAAAGGGTTATAAAGGCTATTGGACGAGGGAAATATTTACCGTATCAAAAGTTCTTTACAGAAATCCAGTTTGTTACGTAGTTAAAGATTACAACGACGAAGAAATAAGAGGTGCCTTTTACGAATGCGAACTTCAAAAAGTGGTCTACTGATATATGTCCATTGGCAAATAAATAAATGTTCATTTTAATCTAGTTAACCTTGTCGAACGAGTCATTTTATGTTACACTCGTTAGTTCGGCTTCTATGAATGTCTTTCCGGATAACACGCAATCTCATTTTAAAGTTCAGTTACCAGCTCCTTTAAACTTAGTTGGTAAGTGGCATGTGGGGCTTGCCGAAGCATTTTTACCCCAGGCCTGGGATAATGTATCCGGCGAGTATTTATATTTCCATGCTGGAGTACATGACTATACTGAAAACAGCTGGGACCAGTATAAGATACAACTTGTCGCGGGAAAATTGCGTGGAGACGAGTACGATGTTTATAAGAGTTTAATTAAATCTATTAATAATGCCATACCCCCCGAAATACGACGGTCGGTTTATATGTTTATCACCTACAGTGATGACAATGAGATGGCTTTTTGCGCTCTGAGAGCTAAAAATGGATATGAAGTTCAAATACCGGAAGAAATGAGGAAAATCTTAGGCTTACCCTTCATGGATTGGATCAAAGAGAGATACACTTTGCCCGAAGAACTGATTAAAAGAAAGAAAGACGATCCTTTAGAACTAAATAGTTCCAATAATTTTTTCCATATAAGAAAAAGAAAAGGCCCAACGAATCCACGGGAAATTACTCTGCAAATTCAACCCGGCCAGTATAACCATATTAAAAATGTTATTGAAGCAATGCGCCATGCAATTCCTCGAGAACACAGTAGTAATTTTGTAATTAAGCTTAATCCCGACGGAAAAGTAAACGTAAAATGTGAAAATAACTATTATTTGTTTTTTAACAAAAATCAAGCTGGTCTAGGTAGACTATTAGCGTTTCATATGGACCAAATGGGTAGACCCCTTATGGATGAAACTGGAAAAAGTGTAGCCGATATAGACAAGGGTACGGCTAGTTTGTATATTTATACAAATTTAATTCTACCACAAGTGGTTGGTGACGTTTATGCCCCTCTTCTGAGGGTTATACCAATAATAAATGATAAATCTTCTAGCTTAGCTGTACATAGGTTTCAAAACATTGATTATTACCCTTTAAGATGCCCATCATTTGAAATGATCGAAATTGATATGAGGACAGATTTCGGAGAAAATATTATATTTCAATTAAACAAGTCCGTCATAAAACTTCATTTCATTCTCAAGCATGTCACGAAGTAACATATATCTAAACTACTACTTATGCCAAACCGGAAATGGTCTTAATCACTTCCGGGGGCCTGTATTTCAAAGAGGAAACGGACTCGGAAATATCTTCAAAAGTTTAATTAGATATATTACACCGATATTTCGACCAGCAGGTAAAGTGTTAGGTAGGGAAGCTCTCAGAACGGGGTCGAGAATAGCAGCGGATCTCGTAGCAGGAAGAAACCTAAGAGAATCATTGAAATCAAATTTGAGCGAAGCAGGATCAAATTTACTACAAAAGGCTAGCCAACACTTGGCTCAACAACAAACGGGCCAAGGACTACGCAGAAAGCTGAAGCCTAAAAAGCGATTAAAAAAGAGAAAAAGAACGAAAACCGATTTTCTCGATTAAAAATAACAATGGTTGAAGGAATGATGTCTGAACTGGATTTGTTCGCGGAGCCACCAACAAATTACAACATAGAAAATAGTGATTATGCTATGTATAAAGCTTTGGCTTCGCTTTCTGATGATGGACCAATTGAATTTTTTATCCCTGGATCTAATGACGTCTTTATGGATTTGTCTAAAACATTATTGCAAGTTCGAGTCAAACTAGTTAAGGAGGATGGATCTTCTTTAACTACCCAAGACAAGGACGTTGGTCCTTCAAATTTATTACACGCATCTTTATTTAGTCAAGTTGACGTATTTTTTGGAGATACGCAAGTTAATACACCAACGAATGCCTACCCATATTTGGCATTTTTTGAAACACATTTAAACTATGGTACAAGTGCCAAAAGTCCTATCTTTCTTCAAAAATGTATTACAAAGATGACCCTCTGGACGCTAGTAAAATGTTTTTACCCGCGTCAAACAACGAAAAGAATGGAATGCTGAACGAAGAGATCGGGCTGCCCTATCGAAACGCATTGATATGTTGGGTGATTTACATTTGGATGTATGCGAATTAGTCGATTTCTCATTAACAATATTGATGTATGGTTTCGCTTCATAAAGTCAGTTAATGAATTTGCAATTATATCTACAGCAGCACTTAATCCTAAATATATAAAAAAGACTTGGTTTGCCCAAGCCTTAAAAACAAAACGATAAGAGTTTTTCCAGTTGTCTGAAGCGCGGATATTATTTTTTTTCTATTGAATTTTAAAGACAATCCGTATTTTACTCCTCTTTAGAATTTAATTCAATCACCTGATTTTACTGCTAATGGATTAGTTTCCTATAAATTAATTGAAATAAAAAATTTTTTATCTCAGATTTTTCAAGAACAATTCCATTTTCTTGAAACATTTTATCATGAAATTTTTTTCGTTTCAATGGAGAACATTCTTTAATTTTCAAATAATACTCTCATTAATAATGTATTATATGCGGTCTTTTCGAATACAAAAGGGGACTGTTATCACCTTTCTTATATTTGATAAAGGTGTTCGTTTCTTCTTTAAGCACAGTCACAATTATTGAACTGTGGGGAAGATTTTAGAAGTGTTGGTTGAGTTGCTATTTAGTTGACAACATTGTGAAAACTTGATGTGTTTAAAACCTTTCGAAAGGAAAATTCTCGGAAATTAAAAAAGAAAGAGTCAATTTGATTAAATTTACACGATGTCCCTCAAAATAATAAATGCATGATAAAATGTTTCAGGAAAATGGAATTGTTGGGGAAAAATCTGAGATAAGTAATTTTTTATTTCAATTAATTTATAGGAAACTAATCCATTAGCAGTAAAATCAGGTGATTGAATTAAATTCTAAAGAGTAGTAAAATACGGATTGTCTTTAAAATTCAATAGAAAAAAAATAATATCCGCGCTTCAGACAACTGGAAAAACTCTTATCGTTTTGTTTTTAAGGCTTGGGCAAACCAAGTCTTTTTTATATAATATCTGTTCCTTCAGCCTTAATTTGTATTAATCTATTATAAAAATAATAATATGCTTGTCAAACTTCATTAATTCGATGTTCCAGTAAGATGTTCGTGAGCATATTGGCTCACTTTAAGTGCCTCTCATTATTTTATGGGAAAGATTAAAATTTTAAATCATTTGGCAGGGGAGTGGTAAATTAATTCACAATTGGTAGGCGGGTGGTAAATTAATTCACCATTCATAACTTATTTCATATAAAAAGGCGGTTGGTGACTCAATTAAGTTTAGTTGACCTTTTTGTATAGATTTAAAAAAAAGTTATTTCTAAACCACGCGGCAGCACGCGCACATTTCATTGAAAGTTTGCTATTTAAGAATTTTCCCTTATATATACTAAGATTCTTCATCAAAAATAGACAACGAGCTTTCCAAGACTCGAACCTGCAATGTTTTGCCTCGAATGCAAACGCGTTATCCATTACGCCACAAGCCCGTACTTCGTAACCAAAAAATTATCCAAACATTGTATTTATAGGATTATTTCATTTATGTTGAATAAAGGATCTGTAAAAATAAACACCGAGCTTGTCAGGACTCGAACCTGCAATCTTCTGCTCCGTAGGCAGACGCGTTATCCTATGCGCCACAAAGCCGATGAAGGCTGAACAAAATGCTATGAAAACAGTGTAATATATGTAACGGCTTTACCGTGATTTATAAATTAATTAAAATAAAATACTTAGAATTAATTGTTCTTAATCAAACTTCAGAAGTTCAACATTCAATAGTTCCTTGATAATTCAAAAGTGTTCCGAACCTTAACTTCGCAGTAGTTTATGAGTTATTCGATGGAGTGGACCACCAAAATTCCCATGCTTTTTCTATGGGACGCTAAGCCTAAAATCTGTGAATTATTTCTTTAACATTACGGGAGGGTGTGGGTTCTTATCTAGAAGGGCCTACCGGCCCTCTAGAATTTAAAATTAAAATTGACGATGTCACATTATTTAAAAAAAAGATTAAAATAAATAATGAGATTATGTTAGCTCAGGCGATGGTACACGAAAAGCACAATGTAATTTATCCAATTAACAGAACAGTGTTAAAATACTTTTCCATCAGTAGCGGTTCCACTGATATTATACGAGAAAATGTCTTTATGGAAAGACAACCATCACGCGTAGTTATCGGCTTAGTTAGAACAACAGCCTTTAATGGAGCCCTAGATTTGAATAGCTTTGAGTTCAATCATTTTAATTTAAGCTACTTGGCACTAACAATTGGAAATCAAACATATCCCAATCCTCCGTTTACACCCCACTATGCCGTTAACGAGCATTCCAGAGAGTATCTCTCAAACTATACGGCCTTGGATTTGTTCAAAAGTAATAAAGGAAACTGTATTACCTTCGAAGAATTTGAAGAGGGTAACACTCTGTACGCGTTCGATCTTACACCGGAAGAACAAGCGGGCGCTGACCATTTGTCAAGAAACAAACAGGGATGCCTAAGAATATATATGAAGTTCAAATCTCCGCTAGTCCATAACGTAACTGTAATAGTGTACGCCGAGTTCGAATCTGAAATTATCATTTCTAAAGATCGTATACCGTGATTTATAACCCATCGGGATAATGAATACCGTGTAAATAATCGAAATTTTACCGTGTGAACCTGTAACAAGACCTTTTTTCCTCGGTGTATTTGCTTTCAATCAAAAACCATTACCGCCAAAGCAAGATAAATATTGCTTTTGTCTAAATACGGAACCTTCATCGAGTCCAGGACTTCATTAGTTAGCTATATATGTAAATAATAATGTAGGGAACTTTTTGATTCTTATGGAAATGATCCCTCTTATTATTATCTTAGCGATCTTTATGTCTACGCTAAAGAATGGTTTATAAACCCTGTATCTGTTCAATATCCATTATCTTTAACATGCGGTTTACATTGTATTTTTTATCTAGTTAATGACTGTTACGGTTACAATCTAAACGTTATTATTCAAGATTTATATAAACCAAATGATTTAATGTATAATGAAGCTTTGGTTCTATTGTTTTTATGTAATCATTTGTTGAAACATCAAAATAAATATTGCAATCAATAAAAAAACGTTTATTTAAATTTTTCTTTCCATAGTGTAGTGGGTACAACAGTTTTTTTATCTTTTCTGGTTTTACGTTTAGAATGAAGAGGCGAATATAGTTCTTGAAATTTTTTAAATTCATCTAATGATTGAGCCACGCTGTTTTTACGTAGAGTTTTTTTTCTTTTGGGTGGTGGAGACTTAGCCGCTATAGCCGTAGCCGTAAATGGCTGCCATGTCAAGGTGGACCCGCTAGGTGGTGCTTGAAAAATGGTGGAACCCTGTGCAGAAGCGGTAGGCATAATGGGGGTAGTTGCGTGTATTCCTGTTAGGCTCGGAGTAATGGGTAAAGTAGCGGTAGAAGTAGAAACCACCGGGGTAGAAGGTAGCGCTGGATAAGTTGTAGGAGGTGCCAACATGGATGTACTAATAACTATCGTTACTGGATAAATCTCTCGTACCTTCCACCGTGCATTGAAAAAAGCTCGCGCTTTGGCTACCAAATCGTAGGGGGGTGGGGAGGCATCGGGTGTTAAAAACAACCGGAAGTTCTTCGATGGGACAAACGGTAGTCTTTTCCGGTCGTCGTTCATTGGCTGAAATTTGTAGCTGTCTGCTGTTCACGACTTGGCGGGAAAAAATGTAAATACGTAACGCGATATAGCCAATGAACAAAGACCGGAAAAGACTACTGTTTGTCCCATCGAAGAACTTCCGGTCATAAGTTCGTACTTTTCTCGCCAGCCGGCGCTAGGGGTTATGGAGGAAAAACAATGGCCGCGTTTCAGGCGCAGTAATTTATCCAGTAACGATAGTTATTAGTACATCCATGGTGCCAATACAGTTTTTACGGTAATGGGTTGTACTAGTTTCTTCATATTTAAATATTTTTGCAGGGTTTCCAAGTATTCTCTAAGTTTAGTTTCTGTAGACCCGGACTTTCGAAGAATGTTATGCATCTCTTGATCTAGCTCAGATAATTCTTTATCCACCGGATCCAAAATGGTATTGGCAGGCACCAAAACCATTTTCTTCTTTTTATAGCTGAGACAGTACTAGGGATAATACTAGCCAGTAACATTGGCCAAAAGGCTCCGCCTGATGGATTAATCATCAACTGACCCTTCTTACTTAATGGCAAAGACTTTTGAGCCAATAGCCTTATAACTCTCCTGTGACGTTTTAAATGATTTTTTAGTTTGGAGGTCAAAGGTATCCTGCCGTGTGTAATGTTAAAACAAATATTACAAAGCGTCTTTAATTGATCTTTGGTACTGTTTTTTAGAATGTGTTTCCTTTGAACTTTATTGCTTCGTTTAAGCAAAGTTAGGTAGGGGTATTTCTTACGAAGTGAGACGGGCAGCATCATTGTATTAAATAGATTTAAAATGCGCCGTCACTCTTTCTTTTTCGTCGATAAATACGTACTTATTTCCATCTGGAGGGAGGACATTTGTTCTAACTCGTAGACATTCATCCGTGGCTTGATGACAGTCAATCAAAATGTACGAGTGCGGCTTTTCAGTAGCAATGGCGTAGGCCTTCAATAGAAACTGACTTTTTCTAGGAAAAACTTGCCTACTTAAAAATTGTATTGGCGATGAATCCCTGGGACATTTGAATATTAAAATATAAACGCAATTTAGGCTAATCAATCTGAACTCTTTATTTTTACTAAATAAGCTCTGTGTAATTAAAATTATGCTGGTATTATAGTGGTGACTGCCCTAAATAAACATATCAGCTATTTCTTTACTATTACCACATTCTGAAGCTAAATCATCCAACACCAGGAGGTTATTTTGATTTCTATTCCAAAATTCTTCGTTATTCGGAGGTAAGCCTTCCATAAATTCTATTTCAGGGATTTCCCTTTTCAGATCATCAAATTTATTTTGGTAAATTGAATAGCAATAAACTATCCGATCTGGTTTTGGACTAATCATGCATGTTCTATATCTTAATAAATTAAAAACCCACGATGATTTACCACACATGCTAGAGCCTGCGCATAAGATCTGAAAGGGCGCTACAAATTTTATTCGACACGCCATGGTTAATAAATGTAATTAAAATGACACAAAAAAATTCAACACTTGAATATTTTATTGCTCAGTTCGAATTGCATATATTTTGAGTAACATTTTTTCCACCTTTCGAATACGATCTTTAAACCTTAGCGCATTGCAAAAAAGCGTAATTACGTCTATCTTCGATAGGTATTTCAAACACAGTAAAATTTGGTGAAAAATGTACATTCTTTTTAGATCTACTCATCCTGAGTTTTCTCTGTTAAGTAACCATATGCAAATGTATTAAAACACTTAACTGCGCGCTTCTTAAATGTATATCCAAATGTCTTTTCCTTTTTTATTGACTGAATACTTTCAAATGTGGAGACAAAATTTACAATATTTTCATTTATTCGATTTTGAAGACTTATGCCCTTTACTTTCACGATAGTTTTGTTGTCTGTAGTTTTCAGGGCGTAATTTTTTGGAGCATTGCAAACAAATTATAAAATTGATTCCTCTCCCAGTTCGTTTACCCAACACCCCAAGTTAATACCGGTGGGGGGTATGTATTCCCCACTTTTGCAACAAAGATTACGCTATCAGTATCTATGTAAAGTACACGCTCATTCAACTTTGCAAGTGTTTCATAAAGAGTTAATCTACCATAACATGAAACAAAGCTGGAAACATATGGGTTCCCCTTATAATATGTGGTTGTAACTCGTCTTTAAAACTATACGTTAACAAACATAGCTCTTCGTTTAGGGGTCTTAAATCTATAAGTTCTTTTGTGTCGTCTACTAAAATGCCCATTAGATATTTATAATCGTATATTATGATAGACTTTGGTTTGTTAGTATTTAATCCAAATGTTCCCCATAGTGAGTTCAAACAAATTTTTGAGGTTGCTCTCAAAGCAGGGTTTTTAGTTACCTCATCAATTTCGATTTTGATTCCTTCAGTCTCATAAATTGAATCTAAATATTCACTCTTTTCTTCGAAGGTTTTAACTGAGGAGGGGAACCCCGAGTTGGCCCTCTTAATCTTTAAAAATTAATTACGTAACCACCGGAAAGTCCGTCGCTTACACCTTTTTCATATTTGAAAGTTTCTTTATAATGATGCACTTCAGATATTTGTAAAAGTTTGTAACCCATTTCCATAGCTTTATAAATTCCTGGGGTACAACACACGCCCGAAATTGACCTTTCATCATCGCTATGACTACAAAGTTCTGTATTTTCTTCGATTACACAAGATTTACATAAAGGAAAATACAATCGCCCATTATGTCTGTAGGGCAATACAGGAATGAACAGACCATATGGGGGTAACAATGTTGCCGACATGATTCCAAAATAAGCGTCTTTCGGATAATCAAAATTGAATTGAATCACCTCAGGGAAATGCTTCGGGTAAATACCATATTTATTTTGACCAGGGTATAAAGACAAAATGTCAAAATATAAAATACGTTAATTTTTCCTTGGATCTGCTTTATAGTATAATTTTAGGGGTTCGCATCGTCCTCCATAAAGCGCTGATCTTGATAAGATAGGGTCACTCATCTCGACTGAATTACAAAATTCCCTAAAATCTGAATTTTCAGCCATCAGTTTATCGTAATCACATTCCCACATAGTAATGATCTCAGCCCTAGGATGAAGCTCTTTAATGTATTGTATTCTATCAAGTCCTTTTTCGTAAATAACTTTATTGGTTTCCTTAACTACGCTATTCCACTCACTTCCTTTGTAACACTTTTTACACGCGTGATATAAACAGCCCATGAATTCTAAAATTATTTCCCGGTCTCTACAATAACCATCCACTTTATATGGTCCTATTTTCTTTTCTACAGATGCTGACATTACAGTTTGAATCTCGACCTTTCTTTCCTTACTTACCTATGCCATCCATTTTATGGCTTTCTCGCTTTCTTGCTCTGGTTACCTGAACCACGGAATCCAGGGTTTGGAACGACACCAATGGTATTCATCTGTAAGTATGTGTGAAGATACACCGAAGTACAAGCTCCAGCTATGGTTATCGCACCGCAATTCATTGGGTCCAAACCCGTTACTGTTTTAAAATGGTTTCGAAAACAGTCTACACCCTTCTGAAGGACTTGGACATCAGCCACGCAATATTCTTGTAACTCTAACATGGCATTATAAACGGGTTGTTTTGACTTTTCAGTTTTCACTATACCACTTTTAAAAAGCTATGTTATCATCTTTTTTCATAAACTCTGGCTAAAAATAAGATTTATCGGGAATTTTTCCACAATAATCTAAATTGTTTTTGTTTAAAAAGATATATGGGAAAAACTGCTTGCAAGTTAAACCCAACTGAAATGTCTCCGAAAAGCCCTTAATGGTATAGAAAGAAAGGGAAAACTACATATAAATTTTAAATTTTGGTTTTTAACAAACATTGCTAGCAGTTTTGCTCCATCGAATATAATTTCTATTTTTCCATAATTATGGATTAACCATTGTAAAATGAAAAACCCGTCATAGGCTTTCATGTTATGAGCAACAATAGTAACATTTTCAAACCTTGGTTTGGTCACTCTACGTCTTTTGTTGTCTCTAATAAACATCGTAAACGTATATTACGTTTGCCTTATCCTCCTTTTCAAAATATACTTTAACTGTTACTGAAGAAGAAAATTTCATTGACTGCACATTCGGAAAACTATTCTTATTTAATGGTCTAACAAATCCGACACACGTATTACTTTCTTGGGCTTAATCGATTCTATTAATAATACGTGTTCCATTCTCAGAAACTGACACTTTTTGTGGTATTTCATAACGTTTAACGTGCTTCAATAATTGAACTGTGGGAATTTCTCCTGCTTTAATTGGATTTATTTCCTCTGAGAGATATCGTCGGCCTTTTCGCAAGGATGGTAAAGCTGAAGATATGTTTTGGACAACAAAAGAATACGCCAAAGACCCAGAAAATATATATAGCGTGTCGTGCTAATTTTTTCACTTTCTGAATGTATATAAGTTCTAGAAGGACAGTTGTTCCTTAAGGTTTTAAGAAATCCTCAAATATTTGCATTTCTTGCTGGATTTGCTTGTGAAGTGCTTGATTCAGCGTTACTTTAGTTCAAACTTCATTCTTTAAAAATACCCTCATTTTCTTAAGCCATGTTCTCTACTTGATTTAACGTAGGGAAGAAATCATTAAGCTTAGATTGTGAGGAATCATCAGCAGCTGCCATAAACTTCTTACGTTCATTTCTTGAAAAACTTTTTTTTTTCTCTCTAAGTTTGTGAAAGACATTCAGGGCTGTGGAAAATTAGACGACCCTTCCTTCGCAGCTTCTTCCCTGGAATGGAGGTCTAATAGAAAATCCGCTTCACAAGGGAGATTTTCAAGTCCAACTTTATTTTTGTTACCGTCTTAATTTTGAGATATGTTTTCTCCAACAAATTCTTGATCATCCTGGTGGCATCTGGGGATTTGCTGTTCGGTAAATCGTAATGTATACACCGTCCAGCGTTCGTACAGGGGGCAGTTCTTCCGCAACAGGTAGCGGGGTTTTGGAAGCTCAAACATTTTATATAGCTAACGTCCTTCGGCACCAATGATGAGAAGAAACGTATTCATTTGGGTATCGTTCCTTTCAACCGAATTCCCAATGGACCGAAATGCCATTCGACCGAATATCCCGCAATGATTTTAGATTTCCAGCCCAATGGCTATATTCCCGATGGACCGAAATCCCAATCGTCCGAATATGCCCCTAAAAAATACATGAATATAACTTGAAACACTGTAGCCGTCAGCGATTCGGTGGTGTAGTGGATACGATGTTGGACTGCGAAGCGATAGGTTGTTGGTTCGAATCTCCGAAAGGTATGTTAATAATAATAAAAGTAAATGTTTCGTGATACTAATTAAAACGCTCACTTTCATTCCTTTCAAGGCAAGAGATATATAGAATTAATAAACAAATTGTGCTTAAATTGAAGTACAGTCTTAATGGTAGTTCCATCAATGTCTTTAAATTTTAAATTAAAATTTTAATATTTTGGTTTCGGGTGGGTTGGGTTGGGTTAGGTTAGGTAAGGTTAGGTTAGGTTAGGTTAGGTTGGGTTGGGGTTAGGGTTAGGGTTGGGGTTGGGGTTGGGGTTGGGGTTGGGGTTAGGGTTGGGGTTGGGTTTGGGGTTGGGGTTAGGTTAGGTTTGGTTCCAATAATTCGTTGACACCTTTTCCAAAATATGCCCCTTTTAATTAGCTACCACCTTTTCCAAAATATTCTCCCTTTAAGTAGCTACCACCTTTTCCAAAAACAATCTCCTATTTATTAGCTGCCACCTTTTCCAAAACATTCTCCTATTAATTAGCTGCCACCTTTTCCAAAAGATTTTCCTATTAATTAGCTGCCATCTTTTTCAAAATATTCTCCTATTAATTATATGCAACCTTTTCCAAAACATTCTCCTACTAATTAGGTACAACATTTTCCAAAATATTCTCCTTTTAACTAGCTACCACCTTTTCCAAAATATTCTCCTTTTAATTAGCTACCACCTTTTCCAAAACATTCTCCTACTAATTAGCTGCCACATTTTCCAAAATATTCTCCTTTTAATTAGCTACCATCTTTTCCAAAACATTCTCCTATTAATTAGCTGCCACCTTTACCAAAAGATTTTCCTATTAATTAGCTGCCATCTTTTTCAAAATATTCTCCTATTAATTATATGCAAGCTTTTCCAAAACATTCTCCTACTAATTAGGTACAACATTTTCCAAAATATTCTCCTTTTAACTAGCTACCACCTTTTCCAAAATATTCTCCTTTTAATTAGCTACCACCTTTTCCAAAACATTCTCCTACTAATTAGCTGCCACATTTTCCAAAATATTCTCCTTTTAATTAGCTACCACATTTTCCAAAATATTCTCCTTTTAATTAGCTACCATCTTTTCTAAAATATTCTCCTATTAATTAGCTGCCACCTATTCCAAAAGATTTTCCTATTAATTAGCTGCCACCTTTTCCAAAATATTCTCCAATTAATTATCTGACATCTTTTCCAAAATATTTCTTTTATTGCTAATAAATTGTTCGTGGTAAGAGGCGGGCTTTTAATACTCATAAAAATAATCTTTTTACCTCCAAACAAGGTTGGGTTGGGTTAGGTTAGGTTAGGTTAGGTTACGTTTGGTTAGGTTAGGTTAGGCTAGGGTAGATGAGGTTCGCCGTAATTAAAACGTAGTTAAAATAAGTGCAGTAATACATTTTCAACTCACATTTATTTTAACAATAATAAGTTGTGAAATTAAAAATATATTTAATGCAAAACCACACAGTATGTCTTCTTCCAGTTCAATAGAATTTCGGTCCAATTGGTCTATAATAAAATCGCACCTTTGGCTACGTTCGATCGAATGGGACCCCAAAAAAACCCCTTCTGTCGAATGGGAATTCGGTTCAATGGGACCAAAGCATTTATTTGGGTTTCAAACGAGTCAGCGGGCGTATCAGCTGGTATAAACTCGGAAAGCGCACGAAACGTAGCCACTGGTAGGTGACCGGAAAATAGCATAGTAAAGCGCGACTAATAGGAAAACTGACCGGCGAGAACGCGAGTTAACGGACGACTGACCGACGACAATTTCTAAATTGGGTATGTTTTAACCCCAAAAATATTGCTACTTTGCCAAACTATTACTAATTACTTGGTTTATGATAATTATTTCCACAATATTGTTCATTTCTTCCCTAAATAGAGGCACTCTTTTAGTCACTCGTAGATTAGCTAGTTATGACTCCTTGACTTTTAAAAACAAACTTGGCCTTCAGATTGAAACTTTCTTTACTTTTCTGAAAAACTCTACCAGGGTACACTCTCAAAAAGGTTTGTTCAGATCAGAACAAAATTGCGTTCGGAGGTTTGTCCTCGTAGCTAAACGTTTTTTTGTTCTATTTTGAACGCCTTACATAGCGTTCAAAATAGAGCGCGAGGACTTTGTTCTTTTGAGAACTCAAGTGTGTCACATAGAACGACAATTTAGTGTTCAATAATGAACAAAAGTGTTTTTTGGATTTATTTTAAAGAGTTCACTAATGAACGATATTGTTATATTTCGAACGGATTGTTAACGTTCATTATTGAATGATATTGTTATATTGGGAACGCATACTTAACGTTCAATGTTGAACAAAAATGTGTTGTTCTGAACTGATTCAAGGCGATCAAAATTGAACGATACTGATATATTTCAAACGCATTTTTAACGTTCAATATTGAATGATATGGTTATATTGGGAACGCATACTCAATGTTTATTGTTGAACAAAAAGGTGTTGTGTTGAACTCTTTTAAAGGCGATCAAAATTGTACGATATTTCGAACGCATAAAAAACGTTCGATATTGAACATAATAGTGATTTTTTGAACTAATTTGAAAGCAAAATAAAAATTTAGAACATTAAAAATGTAACACAGTTTAAGACAGGTATTCAAGTAAGTTTTATTAATAAACAAAAACAAAAAATCATGATCTAGCTAAACAGATAATTTATTGTAAATGGCCGTAACGGATGTTGATATTTTCAATGCATCAATCTTCAGGACCACTTTTTGTAAAAACTCCAGAGTTTTAGAGAGTCCCAATGGATACATTATTTGAAGGGCATAGTAGCCTGAGAATATGGATGCAATTCCATTTTCGAAGTTACCAACTTCGAAAGAAACTCCTTCAATTTTAACCTCCATGGCTGATTGTGTAATAATCCTCGCCATGGAAAACCAGTGTTGGCGTGCTGAATTTTGTTTCCTGAAATAATATCAAACCCTTATTCCTACTCTGATCAAGTTATCCATATATTAGAATAGTATAAAATGTAAAGCGAATAAAATCATCATGTTTGAAATATTCACGCTCCCTTTAAAGGACTATAGGAATTTTTTTTAATTCCTTCAAATTATTATTTGAAAATAATTTAAATTTAAGATTTAAACTTGCATTTTGAGCGATCCACAACTCTATATTTTCCCCGAAGAGACTAGGAAGTACTAAAAGGCAAGTTCGAAGTTCAAGCTCTAAAAATATTTTCAATGCTATTAAATCTTAAACATGGGAATATATAGTGTTGAATGCATACCTTTGACTTTTTCTTCAGTTGTGACTTCAGTCAATTCCACAAGACTTGCCAGAAATTTTTGAACATTTTTCTTCTTCTTGGGATTGCGTTTAATGATATCCAATATTTTTGAGGCAAGAGGTTGGAAAAAATGAAAAATTTATTTCTCTGCCGAAGGTGACAAATCTTTTATCCGATTAAGCTCATACACAAGCTGAAATATAAATGAAGGTTGTGAACTCTGAATTTTAGAGCTGAAGTAGTAAGTGGACATACTTGGTTCTTTAGGCACAAAACAGGAAATTCTGTAATCACTTCTTCGACATTATTATTGTATGCATAGGCCTGTCTGTACGTCATTGTTCTTTGCATTTTTCCATCAATAATGGTGGAATCCAAATGCGCCTTTTTGCTTTCTTGTTGCACAACTTTAATGTGTGCCTTAATACTCTCTTTGTTTTCCCCTAATCCAAATTCGCTCTAATAATAAAAAGTAAATGTCTATAGTTTAACATCTTACGCAAAAAAGTTTAACCTAAAATAGTGACATTAAAGGGAGGGTAAAGAGATAAATCAAGTGATTTTTTTATGGATTTTTCTACCAATTATAAGACCTATCTGCATAGAGAATCATTCAGCAAATATCTCCGAATGGTTTAAAAAAATATGAAAGTTTCAGATTTCACTGTTAAATTAATCGCAGCGCCTCCAACCAATTGTGGAACGCCCTTGCCTACCAGCGAACAAAATACTCGTAGCACGCGCTATATCAAGTGCTATTATAGCCCGAGATGTGATAAACAATGTACTTATAAAACCGGTTTTGCCCCCACCCACGCGCTATGCAGTGATGTATTTAACATTTTGTGATGATAATTGACGCTTGTCCTATTTACAAGATTTAAAAACAAGCCCTCTATGAACCTAAAAATTTACTTACGGCTGGGCGGCCAGACCTATTCAGTTTCGTTTTTGTCTGTTTCTCCGCGCTGGATTCAATACTTCGTTCTCTTTTATTAGAATACTTCTCCTTCATAACTCATACAACGTCTAAATTGCCCATTTACATCCTCTCATGCCGAAATTTCATTTTCAGTGAATTCATCCATGTGTCCTTGTTTAGAAACGTTTAATTTTTAATTTAACTTTGTGTAATTATAAATATTAATAATTATAATAAAACTCAGGAAGAGGTGAATGTGGGGCAAAACCCCCACTTCTATTGAAAACGTTGGCACGCACCTGATAAGACTATAAATAATACTTCACTTACATAACCACTAGTGTTAGGGAGCCGATCTTTCAAAAACTTGTATTTTGTTATCAGAGCTAAACATATCCTTGAGTAATCAAAACCTTTAGGATATCTAAAAAGATATTCAAATTATGGTTTCAATAAAACGTGTTAAATAACTTGTTCCATCATTATATGACTTCCCACTTACATGTCAAACTTGCTGACATCTTCATAGAGATTTTGAACAATTGCAGCTCTATACTTTGGACTAAAAACCTCACCATCCTTTTTGTTAATTAAATCTAGAACAATTGGAGGCAACTTGGGAATTATGTAAGGATCTGGAATACGACCACTAGTTGATCCAAAAGTGGTATTTTCATTGGTACTAGAATCCTCCATTGGCTCTTCATTCGGCGTCAACGCAGGAACGGAAGCGGTGCTAAAATATAACAATTCCAAATGGTATTCAAAATAAAGTATAATTATGACTTAAGACGAAGTAATTGACAAGGGAAAACATAGATAGTTTTACACCAGTGCCATAAATTTCTTATAAACTATACTCACAGTATTGTTTCCTCATAAAGTATATTTAATTTAGATCCATTCGGCGGTATCACAAATTCGGAATGGTTAACCCAGTCATTCCATTGGGTATTAAAGACTTGTATTATTTTAACATCAATTTCAAACAGTAGTCCAATATCATGAACAAAATCTGTTCAGTTCAGCTTTCTTTGCAGCTGAATATTCTTTTTTCCTTCCCACACGTGACATGATATTGCCAGTCCATTCCAAAATGTTTGTTTAATTCCAAATTTACTTTTAAAGTTGTTTTCAACCTGATAAAAGTTATTTTTCATCGATTAAAACTTGAAATATGCATAAAATCAATAGAATAAATCTCCAAAAGGTTTGCTTTCATCAAAGTTCACGCAACCAAAATTTCTTGGCCTAAAATATTGTAGATTGTTAGTAAACAACATAATGCATTAGTCATTTTTCAATTGCTAAATATTTAAGGAATTTTTGAAATGTGAATTTCGGATTCGGGAACGGAAATGTCCCCATAAAATAGGAAGGTCTAATTGACGTCAAAAAATATTTATTTCATCATATGACATCTCTGGTACTAAGGTCAATTAATGGGTGAAACTTTGCCAAGTAGAAGAAAATATATAGTTACACCCAGACGGAAATGAATAAGTTAAATTTAATAACGACTCTAAACTTAAGGTATAATTGACGTCATGCATTTTTTTTTATTTTATAATAATTCCGAAAAATGAGATATTAACTTTTAAAAATTAAAAAATGCCTAAATTGCTTATGAATTGAAAGATGACTACTCATTATGCTATTTACTATTGATCTATTATGTTTTAGGCCAATATCAATTTTAGGTCCCATTTCTACTTTGAAAAGCTAATATTTTATTCCACTAAGCTTGTGGTTTAAACAAACGACAATCTCATAAGCAAGTTTGTAAGATAACAGTGCGCTACTATCAATTTCATCCCCAGGATTTAAAGCATACCAAGAGTTAACTTCTTCAACATAATAACAACGGTAATGTTTTACGTAAGCTTTGCATTTTGAAAGTCTACCTAAAAGGTGCCACTTGCCGGTAATTTAAATAACATAGCTAATCTTAAAAAAAATCGGAATGTCTTCTTCAGTAAGAGAAATAGGGAAAATATAAGTAGGTTTATATGTAACTGACGAAACAGTAAGAACCGAGGCTAAATTGGTAAATTTGGGATCATATTGAAGATTGAGGTACTCTTTCACAAACAATTTTAAACTGGAAGGTAAACTACTATACTATACTTTAGTTTATTATATTGTACGGAGTAACCGTTCTCAAAACCTTCTTCTTCACACGTTTCATAACATTGGAGCATCTGATGCCTTTTAGCTAGAGTCCTACAAATATTTCGGTAATTTCGGGATGAATTTGCTATGGTTTTGAAGTATTGGTGTTTAGCTTCAAACCGCATGCACCATAATCTAATTAAGGGCCCATATTTTTGGATAAGTCAAAACTTGCAGAGGTTAACGGTAATAGTTAGTGTAGGGCGCTGTCGGTTAGCTGTGGCATAGGGGCTAGCCACCACCCCTCTATGCATTGTAAAGGCGTTAGATAAGTGGCAATAAGTCGCAAGATGACTTGGTCCAATTAGCTAGCTGAACTTAATTTAGATAATTTAGATAATGAACCAAGTAATGGAGTTTAGGAATAAAATTAAAATTTGGCACTTCCTTCAACAGATTGCAAAAATCATTTATTATGTCATACAGATATGACAGCCAAGATTTATCAACGACAGGAGCGCAAATAATTTCCCCTATTTCAACTAATATAAGTAAGAGAATCCAAAGCTTATCGCGTTCGGGTACATATGTCCCAAACATTAAAGGGAAAAATGCAATAAACACATCTTTTGTGCTGCTGATCCGACTAGCTTTCCTTTTTCGGTCAATATGGACTTAGACATGGGAACCGGCTTATTTTTTTATGTAAATGTCCCCATATGTTAAATTTTGAATGACGGAATTAAATTGATCTAAAGTTAGTAGTTTTTCATGGACCAAATGAACAACTAAATGCTTAATAAAGAGCGGAACAACACACTCGAAAAAATCATGCATAATATCTGGTGGAAATGCATTAGTGCATTCAAAATAAGGCAATATTGTAAATGGGGAGGGCCCAGAAACACCATATAAAGCAATATTTTCGGGAATTTCTAGCACACCCTGCAAATGATATGCGTGGACTTCTTCGGTTCTCAAGACCATTTCATTCTCATCAAAACACTCAGCAATTCTATCTTTTGAAATCATGCAATGTCGACATATTCTACCATTGGAAAAATTCTGCCTAAAGCCACCAATGCCATGGCTAGATAAATTGTCACCAGATATCGTAGCAACTGAAGCGCGGATTAAATGATTATTTAACAAAAAACCTTCATTGTGCAAATCTAATAGATCATCCAAAAGCGATTTAAGAACTTTAGAATACCCGTAACTTCCAATCAGATTATACCTAACACAAAGGGCTAAATTTATGCTACTCAACTTGCTTCGGAAGGAAGGGTGGAAATTACCAACTGAATAATACACAAATGACACCTTATGCTTTCCTCTTTTAGCCCCTAGAGGGTTCACAAGTTCTACCTCGTCTATGTAGAGGTGCAATCTTAAATGATACGGATCATTTTCAAAACTTGGGTTATTTTTACATAGACTTCCATCAACAAAGTCCGCTAAAAATTGTCCTCCAACGATACGCTTTTCCTTATCAAGTTCGGACCAGACATCACTATGACTTAATAAATGTTTCAAGATACTTTCAATTGGAACATAACTAAATGTGCCTTTGTACACTTTGTTATTAATTCTCTTTGTACCTAGAACATAATCAATTGCTTCTACAAGACTCAAATGATTTTTGCAATATTTTAAAAGTATGTAGTCGCTTTTTATAATGCTTGTCAAAGACTGTGATATATTAGAAGCTATTAAATGGCTATCCCCGTCTATTATCCCCCTGTTTGAATCAATGCTATACTCAATGCAACTCTGACCTAAATCAGCAATCTTATTCGACAAAGCTGTAGCAGCTGATATAGGTAACTTGTGTTTTTCGCGCATTTCCAATATCAACAAAGCAGCATTTCTTTGAAGGTTTTCGAGACTGTTTTGACAATTCGGAAATTCAGACGAAGAATCGGAGTCATTATCAGTTTGATCATGGAAAGGATTCAGTTCAGGAAAGTCAGGGTTAATTATGGGGGCCCGCTTCCACTATATTTGGTTCTTTAATGAACAGACCATTTCGAAAATGTTTCCTATAAACATGTTTTCTCAAAGCTTCATAGTTTCTAGTTATTGTTAGACATTTTTGTGTAAGAGAACACTTAAAAAGACGATTTGGTTCGTGTTTATGTTTGGTTCGGATATGTTTTAACCACCCTTGCGGGGTATGCCTGTGAACATTGCATATTGCACACGTGTATCCCATATATGGCTTAAATATTACGTTTAAATAACGAAATAAGAAAACCTTAGGCCTGGCAATATAGTAAGGTAAAAAAATAAAGTACTTACCTATAAGCAGCAGTCGGATTTTCGTTTGAGATTCGGTTGCAAGTAGTCCTTAGAAAATTGAATAAATTATAAACAATCAAGTTTAATTTCATTTTCATTACCATAAACCATACAGTCAAAGACGCACCGCTGACTGTTAACATGTTTCCGAAAAATATGTATTGCGTATTCTAACCAAAAATGGACCATGCGAAAGATAGGTATTTAATTGGCCGGGACCACTTGTTTAATTTGGCTCCAGTACTACACATAGGGCAATATGAAAAAGGGGTCGAACCCCTTCAATAGACCGAAAGGGGTTAAATCCAGTGAGATAGGGTTTGCCACATCAGCGGAGACGGGTACCTAACCAGAGAGGAGAGAAAGAGGGAGATAGAAACGCGCTTTATAAAATCCGCCGAAAACGGGAAAATACGGGGTAGTAAATACAATTTTCGGTACGTTTCGTCGTTCAGTTTTAGTCCTTTGCGCATGGGGCATTGACCTCCTCGCCTTATCTCTGTCATCCCCTACCTCAACTGTGCGCGAGAAAGCAACGCATAGGCACCGCGGTGTACCCTAGATTTAAACCCGTTTTCACCACGCATGGATCACGGCTGCCTATGCTGATTCTCTCTCCCTGATCTAACGCTGCTGCGAACCCCAAACTGGCTTTTGATACCAGGCTATTTTCTGCCCTCCCGGCCCCTAGGAGAAGGAATGTTTGTTCATGTTTCTTAGAATAAGAAAAAATTCCTTAAAGTTTAAACCCCCATAGCCAAAGTACCACGTTGAGTTTTAAGAAATGTAAGAGTTCCGAAAAATGGTAAATACATAGTTTTCAGACTAGGAGGATTAATACCTTTACACAAGGAGACCAGGCGCCATTTTGATTTAATACTTTAATATATTAAGAAATTTAATCCAAGCTTAATTGTATTATTACTAGTGATTAAAGCGGCATTAAATATCGATAGTATAATTTCGGTTCCCTGCCTTTGACTGAATTACGGCCTATGGAGAGTTCAAAAGGGTTGATACTACCATGAATCTATATAACTATGAATATACAGCTGCGTTACGCTGTCTAACCTCTCGATAAGGTTTGGGCGGGGCTTAGCGAAAGGAGACATCAGTCACGTGTCTGCTAGTGTTAGGAACGGGAGAAGGGAGGGGGAGTCCGGGGGTGTGTAAATTCGAAATGTCACTTCCTAATGTCTCGTGATTGGCTATTAGAGCTACGCAAAACGCGTCAAAGCTAGGAGGGCAACACCCAAACCGAATCAACATGATAGAAGGGGGATATGATAGAGCTGTATATTCATAGTTATATAGATTCATGATACTACCCTACTCTCATATAAAATTGTAAAGACTAAAATGATGATTTGGTATCTTCGTTTAAATATGAAAAACAAAAAGAACATACCTGAGATATATCCTCAATAAATATCTTGATTTTGAGTTGATTGAAGAGGAAGAAACCAAACTACTTTATATTCACGGATGGACCCTAAAAGGCACACCTTTCACAACAGCACACTTTTCACAACGCCTAAAAATACCTATTTCGCATCGCCTTTCAGAAGTCGTTTTTTATCACAATGCAATATGCCCCCCCGCACATACTAAAAACTTATAAGTAAATTTTTATCACACTGCTAATTCCCGCAAATACAAAGAATTAACATAAGCATTAAAGTAAGCACACTTGTTACAGGTCTGAAAGAGTGATTGAAAAGTAGAAATCTAGCTGCTAATTTAAAACTGCAATTTGACTACATTTAAGGACATGTTACAGGTCTGCAAAAGTGATGGAACAGTAGAAATACAGCTGCCAATTTAAAACTTTAATTTGACCTAAATTGACCATTTTTATAGACATGTTAGAGGTCTGCAAAAGTGATGGAAAAGTAGAAATTCAGCTACCAACTTAAAACTGTAATTTAACCACATTTAGAGAGATATTGCAGGTATTCAAAAGTAAGAAATTCTACTTTTGAATACCTGCAATATGTCTATAAATGTGGAATAGTTACAGTTTTAAATAGGCAGCTGGATTTCTACTTTTCCATCACTTTTTCAGACTTGTAACATGTCTATAAATATGGTCAAATTACAGTTTTAAATTGGCAGCTGGATTTCTACTTTTCCATCACTTTTTCAGACTTGTAACATTTCTATACATGTAGTCAAATTACAGTTTTAAACTAGCATCTGGTATTTCTACTTTTCTATCACTTTTGCACACCTGTAACATGTCTATAAAAATGGTCAAATTACAGTTTTAAATTGGCAGCTGGATTTCTGCTTTTCCATCACTTTTGTAGACCTGTTACATGTCTATAAATGTGGTCAAATTACAGTTTTAAATTGGCAGCTGGATTTCTGCTTTTCCATCACTTTTGTAGACCTGTTACATGTCTATAAGTGTGGTCAAATTGCAGTTTTAAATTGGCAGCTGAATATCTACTTTTCCATAAGTTTTGCAGACCTGTATCATGTCTATAAATGAGGTCAAATTACATTTTTAAATTGGCAGCTGGATTTCTGCTTTTCCATCACTTTTGTAGACCTGTTACATGTCTATAAATGTGGTCAAATTACAGTTTTAAATTGGCAGCTGGATTTCTGCTTTTCCATCACTTTTGTAGACCTGTTACATGTCTATAAGTGTGGTCAAATTGCAGTTTTAAATTGGCAGCTGAATATCTACTTTTCCATAAGTTTTGCAGACCTGTATCATGTCTATAAATGAGGTCAAATTACATTTTTAAATTGGCATCTGGATTTCTACTTTTCCCATCACATTTGCAGGTTTGGAACATGTCTATAAATGTGGTCAAGTTGTAGTTTTAAACTAGCAGCTGGTATTTCTACTTTTTCATCACTTTTGCAAACCTGTAACATGTCAATAAATATAGTCAAATTGCAGTTTTAAATTGGCAGCTGGATTTCTACTTTTGCATCGCGTTTGCAGAATCGCGCTGCATATTTCTGCCAGTACAGACAATTAACAGATAATAAACAGAAAATGTAGAAACGGCAGACAATTTGCAGTTCTGGAATTGTTAAATTTTCGCGTTTTTCGAGCTGCAGAAAATGTAGCCTTATTGTATACATATTACAGCGTGGTAGCGATAAAAAAGAGCGTATGCAGATGAATTACAGCCTAAAATTTTTGTACGGGAGGTCACAGGAGGGACTTGTGTATATATAACTTCTAGTTTCTCGCGAGGATCTCTGGGACCATGACGTTTGATGATTGACGTTGGTTTGGCGAATAGTGGACCATATTTATGACGTAGCCGGCCGGATTTGTGTTATTAACGAATAAGAAAAACTTTAAATCTGGGACCCAATACGGATTGGCCAGTTTAAGGGTTTAAAAAAATCTTTTAGAAATTTCTCGAGCCAGGTACCAGGATAGTGACTCAAGGTCTTGTTGCTTGGGGTCTAAATCAGCGAGACATTTTTCTGGGTTCTTGGAAAATACTTTAGAGGCTAGGTATTTCATTTTGCACTGTGGATATAGGGGTATAGAATAGTTCTAGAAAGTTCCGTGTCAATTTTGATGGGCTAGTTCCTCTTCTATTGCACGAATTAATATCTTTTCTTTCGGTTTGTTTTAAAGGGATAGGTTCAAGTTTAGAGGTTAGTAATATCTTTCTAATGTTAATTTAAGGTATTTCGTCATTAATTAATGATTAATTGTAAATTTATTTCGATATTTGAGTTAAGATGGTTATATTATTTAAGGTATTTCGTGATAAATTAAAGATTTAATTTGATTTTCGAAACAAGATGGTTATAGATGGGACTCCAATACCAATTAATTTTCTTATAATAATGAAAGCAAATTCGTAATTATCGATTAATAAGGGAATAAAATGAAACTGAATTGTTGCACATTTTTAAAGTTTTATTGAGCGACTTAATTACATTCCTAAATATTTTTAAAACACCCGTTTTATGTCCCGATACAGAACGCGTATGTTCCCCTGCAATTACGCAAAGCATTATGGTTACTCGATAACTAAAGGCAAGCGGCTTAAAGAAATTGGATTAATTTAATTACTTTTAAATTGAACTTAATGTTTTTGGGTTCCAGATGTACGGGTTCTGTAAGTTGCTCATTTTTTTCTTGCGCTTTCCAGCTCTTTAAACAATTTTCGACAAACTTCTTTATTTTCTTGGAGTTGCGCGGTAAGGCCCTTATTTTCTTCTTCCAGGCTATGGTTTTTTCTCTTGATTATCTCTAGCTGCTCTTACATATCCGCGTGGAGACCGGCTTGAACGCTGGCTTGGACGCCGGCTTGGTCGTTGTCAGCCGCTGCTCTTTTCCTTGCAACCCTTTTTCGATTTGCTTGGCTTCAGCCGCGGAAGCTACTGAAGCTTTCCTTTTTCGAATCCATTCTAGTTAAAAGCGTACATTAGGCATTAATAATTTCTTGCGAATTACAATGAAAGGATAATATCATGGATGTTTCTTCCATACTTTAAATGTCAAAAACTACCTTCCATCCACCAAGGGCCATTTCTTGGGCAAGTTTGAAAAAGTGTAGGACGCTCCTGGGGATGACTTATTGTCGATGTGTCCGTAGCGTTAGGTTGAGGGGAACTCGACACAGAACATAAACATTACGGTTACTCGATAAGTAAAGGCGGGCGGCTTAGAGAAATTAGATTAATAATTAGTTTAATTACTTTTAGATCAGAAATCTGGTTTTCCGCTTCCAGTTGATAAATCCCAGTTCCTGTATTTGTTGTGTGGCCATTTCTAGTCCTCTTTTATTTTTGAGATACTGATCCATTTTCATCACCTACCGTGGAAAGTTAGATAACAGTCCTCTCTTAATACCTTCTTGTTGCTTTCTCACATTATATCCTCCCTGTTATTGGCGACAATGACGCCGAGGAGAACATCGTCTTTGGCGACAAACACGTCCTCGGCGTCATCGACATCGGCCGTTGCGGCTTTCTTGGCTTCAGCCGCGGAACCTACTGAAGCTTTCCTTTTTCGAATCCATTCTAACTAAAAGCGTACATTAGGCATTATTAATTTCTTGGGAATTAAAATGAAAGGATAATATCATAGTTGTTTCTTCCATACTTTAAATGTCAATAACTACATTAATATTAAAATGAAAGACTTAATATTTAGACTATTCTAAAGCGAGTTAGCCCAGCCCCTTGTAACAGAATACCCCCTTCTAAAGTCTGGGCGGTCGTATTGGGGATTCCGTCACAGGACGTCCGTCAGCCCTAGGGTACGTACGTTCAGTAACGAAAACCTCAAGGAAATCGCTGTTTTCTTGATGTTTGGTTGATGGGCTTGAGACGTCACAGTGACGTAAAAGGTTGTTGTACGGATTACGGAAAAGTTAGCGCTGTTTTAGAAAATGGAGTTGGGGAAACGACTCTTGTCTTACTGGTCCTCAAAACGTTACGAAGCGCAAATGGCTGTTTTCAATTATTAACGAGCTCGCAAATAATGAAATTGCTTAAGAAAATTATGTCTATTTGAATGGTAGAAGTAGTTTTGTAAAGAAAACTAATACGATTACTGTAGAAATAGCATTATTGGAATTTAATTTTTAAATCTCGCGCCAACTTTTCGTCTGTCAAGTGTTCAACAGCCAAGCGCTACGTCACGCCATCAAAAAAACCATATCGATTAGATGGTTTTTTCTTGAAGGAGAGAGTAATGGAGTGGAAACCCCCATACCTTAAGCGTTGCCTTTGTACCCCCACCTACGGCACCATAGTCCTCCCATCATCTCCAGCGGTTAGGTAGGGTCGTGCCGGACGAAATTGCATATGCGAAATTGTAAAGGACGCTCCCTCTATCTCAAAAATAGAAGCTAGTTCTGATTCAAATAAAATGGCGCTACGCGGCAGCACTTAGCAATCGCCTACGGAAGGGTAGGGGCGTGCGCGAGGTGCACTGGGAGAGATATGGTGCCGCAGGTCGCCACTCATCATTTCCAATCCATCTGACTCCCTTATCCCTGGTTTTTTTGATGGGCAAGCGCTGAGCATCATGACGTCAAAACCGGAAACGCGAAAAAGCGTACAGTAGGGAAAATCTGACATCGCTTAGTAAGCGCTGTCATCAAATAGGGTTACTGAACGTACCCCTAATTTAACTATTGGGACCTTGTGACAAGGTTAAGTCTTAAACAAGACGGCCCAAGGGCTTGGCCTTAATAATAATTTTACACGGCTCACGTGACCCCCACCCACATAGTTGACCTACCAAGGGTATTACTAAAATAAATCGAACAACTAAAAAACATTTCTGAAACACAATCGTGTATTCCCTTAATTTCTAACAACGTCACATTTCAAATAATATGAAACTAAAATGTGCACCCCACTAAAGTATAATTTTTAAAAAACATTTATGTTTTGTAAAACAAAATCCTGTATCCCCTAAACCAGAAAGCACTGTGACCGCAAACTGTCCCCTTTATTTTGCGAAACGGAACCTAACCATCCAGCTTAATCTGATGTATCACGCCCACTAAGTACACGAAAAATATCATCTTGTTTCCTTCACTCAAAAAGCCCACGTAATTTAAACTACCTTTCGTTCCTCTCTCCTCTCCAAGGGGGACGCTCCGTCTCCCTCTTCCTCCTTCTCACTAATATACCGGAACTAAAATTCCATGTAAACTTGAAAACAGGGATTCCAAAATTAAATAAGTCTATTCCGTTAACTTTATCCCATTGGAGACTTAAAAATAAAATTATTCATACCTTTGGGTCATATTCTTGTGATTAGAAAATTGCACGTGGGACAAAGCGGCGCGGTAAAGTTCTCCCTTCCGAAAACTAGACGAGACCAAAGAGAGACGAGACTGACTTTACTTTTCACGGCGGCGCCCGGTTTTTATGGGTTTGAAAATGATAAAGAAGAAAGGGGGAGGAAAGGAAGAGGAGGAAGGAGGCGATATAGACGGCAGAGGGCTGAACATATTCCGAGTCTGCTGGTTTTTTTGTCACCATCGAGTAATATTTCAAGAAATTGGACTTATACTAATGATCTTCTAAGGCATCTACAATTATCACTCTAAACGAGACAAATTTTGAAATTTTAATTCTGAAACGTGAGAAATCTAAAGTTTACCTTTTGGAGGGTAAGGAGGATTGGCAAAATTGTTTAGAAAAGTGGATTTGGGTAAATATTGGCATAAGAGGGAACCCTTTTAGGCCTTAGATCAAGGCGGAGTTGAGAATAATAAAGCAACTGATTCGTGCCCAAAAATATTTTAAAAATTGGCGCAAAATAATAAAGGGACGAGTATTAATATTTCCACCATCCCCAAAATTAACTTTTATTTTGTTCAGCATCTCATGGATATACATGAAAAATTCTTTACCAACTGCTTTTGCGATAAAGGTGAGAAATCTACTTCCAAATTGACCGTTAAGCATTTTTAAATCAGATCTTCCATGTTGTAGGAAAAATGCTTCATATCCTGTCAGAAGGTGAAGAAAAATTTATGAATTGAATTGAAGTTAACATATATTTTCGTTTTGTAAACATAATAGTTAAAGTTTTTAATTTAATAGCAATATCCCGTATGTTGAAAGTTCATCTTGATAATCTTGGCCTCGTTTCCATATCATCGGTAAGTGAAGGACAATTCATGACTCGGACCGACGGTAATTTATAGTTTGTTACATTATTTAGCAGTCAATAATAAGTCTTTAGTATTGGTTACTAGCTTTGCGAAGGACTCACGAGTACCTGCAGATTTCCAGGATAACAGGTTGCGAGTCCGAGTATTTGGACTCAACTTGCCACTACTCGCACAGGCCTATTCTTCAGCATATCGGTAGGGGTTTTTACTTAATACACGATATTTTCTGTAAAGCTTTAAGGGTGTACTCCATGGCTATACCGATGCAAACATATCTTTGGTTAGCTTAAATTTTGTTGGCCACTATGACAACTTGTCACAGCAGAGATATTTCTATTTGATTATAAATAATATAAGTGGAAGTAATTTTTTCCAAGTTTTTTCGCAATATTTAATTGAAAGATAGAGTTCTTACATTGATAGAACTATCCCATTTGTTGGAAATTGAGAAGAACAATCTTGCCATGAATGGCAGTTCATTGGGCCAAGTGTACCAGGAACCCACTGGGTCCTTAGGTAAGTGTGTTTCTAGATGGAATGTAAGGATGATTATAATTTCTAAGTATAATTTTTATTGGTATAGAGGAACGAGACAATAGTTTTGTTGAAGAAATTATGCCACAAGAAGATGAAAAACTTAAAGATCCGTCAATCTCCCCGGCGAAACCTTTGCATGAAGACTTCATAGACCTGGAAACAAATTTCTCAGAAACACGTGACTAAATTTATTTTAAACGTCTATTGTCAAAGAAGTATAGTTTGTTTTCGTTTTTGAAATATAAACTTCAATAATTCACAAAAATGTTACAATTACCTGGTGTTAATGTTGCTTTAATTGCTTGCTTTATGTGTCAACAGGTCCGATAGACAACAGCCGTTGCCGCGTAAGAAAAAATAAATCAGCACGCTATCACTGATTTATAAAATATACGAAAAGGCAAGGCACATTCATTAATCGATGATATCAACGAGCAAGAACATCCTCTATAAACAATAAATGAGTCTTTAAATTAGATCTTAAGAAGAATTCCGACATTCTACAAATTCGACCCTGGTTCCTTCATTCGCGTTCCTTGTTGCGTTAATCACACTTAGGTAATTGAAATGTTTTACTGTTTTTGGTTAGTTAACGAAATGATTGACAAATATAATGTGATTTAGGTGTATTTGGATACAATGAATCCTCATACTCCTAGATGCTCGTTTCGAATCAATACTCTAAAAACTCTGGGTTTAAATGTTTCCACGCCAGTTCTAGCATCTTTGAGTAATTCTGTTTATAGAATGTTATTGCATTATGACTGAATCTTATAAAATTATGACTTGTATTTAAATAATGTAGGCGAAAGTAGTAGCAATGACGAGAACAACGTTTATAGCGATGCTTCCAGAATGTATTTAATTTGGACAAACAGCCTCTTAAATTAAGATTGAGAGAATTATTACAGACGCCAAATCAAGAGCTCATTCTACTGAGAATGATGAAAATTACACCCTGGATGGTGAATAAATATTAGTAGCGTTAAAGGATTTAAAGAACATTGGGTTTGATGATGGAATTCCTAAACCACTTCAAGGGGTTGCTAAGTAAACAGAGTGAACGATTATGGAAGACGATAGTTTGGTACATGTTTTCCTTTGTGTTTGAAGTGTTGTGAAGTCAAAATCGAAAAAGCGTGTCAAAAAGAAATTGAAAGAAATTACGAAACAATTGACTAGTTGTTATTGTCAACAATCTCTAGTGAATATTAATCTCGTCATCGCACGAATAGTTGGTGTGAACAACCTTTAGATTGCAGGGAGAAATATGTGAAATGTAATAATTAATGTTCTTGCTTATTAAACGAGATTTATCAGTTGTCTATTATGTCAATTTAGAGCTAGATTTATGTTTTGTAATTCATGGATTTAGCTGAAGATTATAATGAGACGCCCAATCGGGTTCCTTGATATCGCCCGTTTACAATTACAACCGAAACACGCCTCTAAATTGTCAATATTCGATCTACGGTTTTGGAACGACAAAAATGTTTACGTTAGTCATAACTCTATCGAACATGACGTTGAACAATAGCGCCTTGACTATTTCTTCGACGCAACACGACCAAATATACACTAGTCACGGTTAGTTAGATAGATAGTTAGTGAGTTCGGGTAGTGCTAATCCGTAATTAAACTTAAATTTAAAGTTGTCAATTATTTTACAACAAAGATTTACTCGAAAGGAAAAGTAGAATTTGACATTCAAATAAACGCCGGTACCAAATTTGAATTTTTTAAGATTTATTGCGAACTTGTACCGGATTGTAAGTTCGTGTAATTATTAATTGCCAATAATTTAATTGAAGTTAATTGTTGTAGCTTGCAGCGGAAGAATTTATCTAAACCAAAGTTATCCGTCGCAAAGCTTGTCCTTTTTAACGCCAAATAATCTCTCAAACTCTATTCCAATAACCATGGACAATGTCCATTGCAATTGGTTAGTTATTAGTCCTCCAGGCTCAAAAATCTGAGTCAATTTCCCCGTTTTGGAGCTCAAAAGTTTCGACGATCAACTTGTCCTATCGAGCTCTTTACCCCAATTTCACCCCTTGTTGCTATCGTCGCATGTGTTGTGTTTTTTCCCTTAACAGTGTCATTAACAACCATGTTGTTTTCCGTCACTGCCATATTGGTCATTGCCAGCTATTTTTTCCAAAGAAGAAATTTTCAGAAAAAAATACACCAATAACAATCGTTGGGAAGCTTTATCGACTTCAAATCCCAGCTACCAATCCGATAAAGATATCGTAAGCATTTAACTTCTTTCAAAGACATTTCCAAATTTAACTCTCTAATTTTGTTGAAACCAAAAATGCGCGACATTCTTAACCTTCGCAAAGATTGTGATACAATTAAGATTTACTTTTACTTCCCTTAGCAACTTCAGTCGATAGTTCCTAACCCATTAATTAGTAAATTAATTAAGCGTAATAACGTCGTATTTATAAATAAGTTGAAAAATCTCGAGTGAAGGCGGTAGGGTCAAAATTGAGACCTATGGTCACGTCAACCCGAACTATCGCCAGGAGTAAAAATATTATTTATGTTCAGATAGAGATAATAGAAAACCTTGAGAAGCTACGCATGAGAAAAGATGCTTATGAGGCGTAATCTTGGGTTTCAAGCCAACATTGTAGGGATTTAAATGAGGTTAAAAGTGTTATACGTCCAATTTTAACCAGCACATCGGAGGACAAAGTTTCACACGAGACAAAAATCTTAATTCATCAAAGGGAAAAACCCTTACAATTACTAATTCGTAAAAACATACCTCGGTATGTTAATGGCATAAAATAAGTAGTATGACAAAAAAATTGTCATTTTATTGGGTTTTGCTGATTAAAAGTCTATTCAAAGACTTTCAGCTATAAATTCTCTTGTTTGGAGGATAATTGAACTTGGTTCAAGAAAGTTACCAATAAAGAAAATTGGTATAAGCTCTCCAATTAAGGAATCTCCAGCTATGCTGATGGTTGTGATCGGTGCAAATTTACGCTCATTATGTAGGAAATCTGAGGAAGGAAGGACATTATCATCAAGATTAACCACTACCAAATATAATGTTGCAAATGACGTACGATCTTGGATTGATTCCCAAGATAGAGGTGGCCTTTTTTACCCTACTAACGAGGCCTTATATTTTTGGACTATTCAAGCATGTTGCCGAATATTATAAAAATTTTATATATTATATATTAATTATATTAATAATATATATTAATATTATAAAAATGATTATGTTGAGAAAAGGGTCGAAAAATTTATAGAAAGTGTAGAACAAGATTTTGAAGTCGTAGAAATTTGGAACACATTTTGCGAAGGCATTTCTGTTGGTACAGAGAACTTGCTGTTTAAACACACTTTAAAATATTTCATTAACACAATTGGAAATGGGCATTTGAAAAAATTGAGAGAGGAGTTCAAAGAGAAAATCCGGTTGAAAAATGCAATTTACACTTCTAAATTAATTATTTTATAGAACATGTACCAATTGAGATTCAGTGTCGGAGCCAGGAGATATGTTTTCAGGTGGTGACGAGGAATCAGTGTCAATTGGTGACAGTGCTATGGCCGGTTTACTATACTATAGGTATAATACCCTCGAATTTATATCGCCTTATAGATAATCAATCATCCGTCGCTTTGGAATGGCTGGCGTGCCTTAGTCACAAACGAAAAATTACTATTCAATCGGCTTATACGGGGAAAGAACCTAGAATTAAAAATATTAAAGTAGACGGTATGTACGAGAACGAAATTTTCCAAATTTGGGACTGCTATTTCCACGGGTGAAAGGTCACATTCCCTTTAAATCGAGATAAGGCTTTATTCGGGGACCCGGACAGACTTTAAATTATAGATGGTTACGTACCATGAAATTAATTAAGTGATTAAAAACCCTTAATATAAAATTAACTATGACTTGGGAATGCGAACGACGAAAAAAAATATTCTAGAAATTGAAAAGTTTCTGATCAACGAAAAACTGTATACCAAAATTAAAAACCCGTTAAATCCAAAAGATAGTCTTTACGGTGGTAGGGTCAATACTCTGAAAACGTACCACGAAACGAAAGGACCGGAAAGGATACATTATTTAGGTTTCTGTAGTTTATATCCCTACGTAAATAAATGAAAAAAAACGTTACGGGACACCCAAAAAATATTATTAAATAACATTCCGGATACTTTTGAGTTTGAAGGACTACTGAAATGCGAAATATTACCTCCTAGGGACCTTTATCTCGCCGTTCTTCCCATAAAAGCCAATTCTAAATTAGTTTTCACGCTATGTTATACGTGTTGTAAAGCTAAAAACCAAGGAGAATGTACCCACGAACCGTCCGAAAGAAAACTGAAAGGCACATGGGTAGTCGATAAGATTATATACGCTGTTAAAAGAGGTTACGAAATTCTAGAAAAGATTGAGGCTTGGGTATACGACGTGACTGTATACGATAAAACCAAGGGGACGGGAGGACTGTTTTTAGGAATATATAGATACGTTTCTGAAATACAAAACAGAAGCTAGTGGTTTTCCAATTAACTGTAAGACGGAAGAAGAGAAACAAAATTATGTTATAAATTTTAAATCGGTAGAAGGGATTGATTTTCAGTCTTAGCACGGAGGTGTATAGTAGAAGGAGTAGGGACTGGGGCTCTAGAGAATAGGCATAAGCCTACTAGTCTTCCTTGCATAAATTTCGCGCATACCGAGCATATGTAAACAATCTCTGACGTCATTTCTCCAATCTCCTAGTGAACTCGTGATTTAAAGAAGGCGTCGTTTTCTTCTTCCCCGGCTTAACAATATGTACATTTTCCATATTATAGTTAATATAAAAAGACATAATAGTAAAGGTATAAATTTAAATAAGATTTACAAATGCATGAGAAATTCCCGGCACTCGGACTCTATATGTATACTAGGGATGTCAAAAACCGCCCGGTTTAACCGAAACCTGTCTTTTACACTTCGAAGCACCATTTTTATATTCTTCGGGTTTAATCGGTTTTTTTGAAATGAAAACCGGAATTAGAATCAGTTTTTGTTTAATTCACAAAATGAAAAGTTTTAGTTTTTCTTCACTTGTCACTTGGCTTAGGTTAACTCGTTGCCTACGTTAATCAAGGCCTGTTCGCGGCGCCGATTTTGATTTTTCGTTTGGCAATTTAAGTTTAAAAATTCTCTCACCTGAGACACTATAAGCTGGACCTAAATAATTTGAAATGTTCTTTTTCACGCGCTTAGAATTTTAAATACTAATTTTCGCGTGCGTTTCGACCCAGCTATCAATGAAATCTCGCAGTAAAATATGGAGAAAATAAGAAGACGCGTTTCGTAATAGTCGCCCCCTTCGAAACTTTCGCGCACAGGCCTTGATTAACGTTTTACGGTTGATAACGGTTTACTGCAATCTACCACCATGGAGACGTATCAAAGGAGACATAGATGCGTGTAATGCAATTTTAAAGGAACTTTTGTTCTCGCTCCAAGAAAATTACTTTGAAAAACCGGTTTTTTTGTCCAGTTTTATGGAACGGTTAAACCGGCAATTTAAATTAATCGGTTAACCGAAAACCAGTTGTTTTCGGCAAGTTGGCATCCGTACGATACACAAAAGGCCGAGGCTTAGCAATCCTAAACGTCAGTAGCTCGCGGCCATCTTTCATGTTTTCAAGGTTTCGTCTAGTTTCGGAGGGAGGTGCAATATTCATACCACTTTTCATGGACAAATAAGGTCTAGATTTTTTTAGTAGAGGCGAAGCTACGAGTCTCTACTTTTTCTGCAATACACATCCGTGGTCTTAGCATAGGAACAAGAGAATGGAAAATTTTCATTCTACGCGGGAAATGCAATATATTGTAGAATTAACACTACACGCAACACTGCCTACAGAAGATGATCAGATATGTCGTGCCGAGATAGAAATTGCAAACATCCACAACATCTTTAAGATCGACACTGGTTCACAGGTGAATGTAATTCCGGCAACGGTCTACAACAAAATCTATCCAAGACCTCCACTGGTACCCGCTAAACATACTGTCGCACCTACCGACAGACATCAAGCCAAATATAAGTTAGCTACCCAAAAACCCCGAGTCTCAGCCGAGCGAGCCCTATAAAAGGCGCCTCGTCCCGTGCTAACGCGCACTTCTCTCCTCGAGCCCGATCGAAGAGGATAAAGCTGGAAAAGCTCAGCCCTTCGTTACGGCCAAGGCACGGGAAGCATCCTCCCTTAGTTCGCGGGTAGACTTAACAAAACACCGTCCCCTCTCACGTTTATATTGAATAAAAACATATTATTTTCTTAACCTAAAAGCCGTACTCCGCCTCTTATTTGCTACCGTGACAACTGGTGGAGGCGCCGGGCACGTAGTCTCCCTCGCCGTATGCTCTCCTCGTCCGATACCGAACCGTACTCGGACTCCGAATTAGAAGCGGTTTTCGCTAGTTTCGACAAACCGGCCCCTCGTCGCTCCCGCCGTCACCTCGATCTCCCTCCGGAGTTTGGTCTCTTCGATAAGCGTTCCGTATATCCACAGGCTCCCTCCCCGACGGCAGACCAAGGCTTAAGGTCCAGCGAATCCTTAGCCGCTGCCGCCTATCCGGACACATTCTCGGTCACAGTTGGTCCTCCAACGATTTCTCACGAGAGTTATAGGGAGAACAACCCTACCATTGCAATGGCATCCGCCGCTGATATCGCCGCCGCCGTAACGGCCGCGCTGCAAGCAATCCAATTACCCCGAGAGATACCAAAATTCAATCCCGATCTTACCGACGTAAATGAATGGATTACGGTATTCGAAACCGCCACAACAAACCATGTCGGAAGAGTACAACTCTTACCTACCGCCCTACAGGGTAAAGCTCTAACATGGTATTCCACGGAATTAAGGTCCAATCCAGCACAGACGACCTGGGATGACTGGAAGTCCGCCATCAAAACCCAATTTGGCCGTTCAACTCGCTCAATACTCAACGCGCTAATGTCACGTCGACAGAAGATCGGGGAGGATCCTCTAACGTACTACAGAGAAGTTCTCACCCTTTGCTCCCTCGCTAATCCAACTATGACCGAGCTGGAGAAAGTTAATTACTTAACCAACGGGCTCCTTCCCCATCTCCGAGAGAAATTAACTTTAATGTGCCCCTCCTCGTCCACTGACTTGCTTGAGAAGCTGCAAATACTCGTCACGGTTTCCCCTATCCCTTCGACGCAACCCAGCGACCAGAAGATAATTGAGATGCTGGCCACCGCCCTGGCCACGAAGCAACATATCGCAGACAACGGTACCACCATGACTGCGCCCGCCCTTCTTCAACCGTCTTCGACGGCCGACATCGATGCTCTGAGAGACGAAATCCGCGAGCTTCGCAAAGAGGTCGAAGCTCTTAAACTCAACTCTCGCCGCCGCGACCCAAGCCCATCCATGAGTTGTTACACCTGTGGTCGCCGTGATCACCTCAGTTCCTACTGTCGTAATTCAAACAACTCCCTACCGAGGGATGACAGACAACCCCGCCATTCCTCCCGAGGAGAACCTAGTGATCGCAACCACAGTCCGTCACCCTGGGGCACCCAACCCCAACGAGAAAGTAGTGATCGTCGCCGCAGTCCGTCACCCTGGGGCAGCCACCCCCAACAACGCCGTAGTTCTTCACCCTACCCTAGAGCAAACGGCCCGAATTACCAAGGGAATAATGGAAATGGCCAGAACCACCAGGGAAACTTCTCCAGACGGCGCTAAAAGTGGGGGCGCCCCCGTCGTCTACCGCCATTTGCCCTCTACTCTATAGCAACTCCGATAAACTCGTCACACTCCCTGTTACCCTACTCAACTCTTCTCTAACCGCCGTACTTGACTCGGGAAGCACAAAGAACATTACAAGCCCTGACATCATCGCAAAATTTGACCTCCCCATTCGCGACGCTGGACCACTACAACTTCGTGTCGCGGATGGATCTCTTATAACACCAGAAGGGGCAACGACTATCACCCTCCAACTCGGCTCCCAATCATATTCCATCGACGTACTCATTGTCCGAAACTTCAAATATGATATCCTACTTGGTCTCGAGTTTTGTGAGGAGCACCAAGTCTCCATTGATTTCGGACCTCGCACGGTCTCCATCAAGGGCGATACGTTTCCCTTATCCAAGAACATTCTCACCCACCACTCCATCGCTCGTTGTTCCTCCGATACGACGGTTGCGCCACTTTCTGAGGCCATCTTAAACATTATGGTAACCGGTGCCCAGGGTACGATGCTCGTCGAACCTGCCACTGCTACCTATGACCGCTACGGCCTCCTGCTTTGCAAAACACTGACCACATTCTGTAACGGTTATTCATCAATTCGGGTTGCCAATCCGCATAAGCAGGCCATACATCTCAACCGCAACACACACATTGGTCTCGCCCACGACATCATCGAACTCAATCTTATGGACGGCTTGGATCCCCTACCGCCATCGAATGCCCTTCCGGCCGACCTCGACATTGGCACCCACCTGACCCATGATGAACGAAACCAACTCCTCGACATGCTCCACCGATACCCTATGGTATTCTCAAAGTCCGATACGGATCTCGGGCGCACCAGCCTAATCCAACATCAGATACACACAGGCGACGCCGCCCCGATTCTAAAGGAAGAAGTACGGAAACTCCTTAAAGCCAACATTATACGAGAATCTTGCAGCCCCTGGGCTGCTCCGGTCGTTCTCGTACGAAAGCGAGATGGCACCTGGCGCTTTTGCGTCGACTGGCGCAAATTAAATTTAGTTACAAAAAAAGATGTCCACCCTCTGCCTCGCATTGACGATACGCTAGATCGCTTGGCAGGGGCTACACTCTTCACTACGTTAGACCTGGCTTCCGGTTACTTTCAAGTTGAATTGGCCGAGGAAGCCAAAGAAAAAACTGCCTTTGTAACACCGGACGGACAATATGAATTTAATGTGTTGGGCATGGGCCTGTGTAACGCGCCCAGTACCTTCCAACGCTTAATGTACAAGACCCTGGGCGGTCTCATGTGGGACGTTGCCATGGCCTATTTGGATGACATTATCATCTTCTCGAAGTCCTTCCCCGACCATCTCACCCACCTCAACCAAGCACTCTCCTGCCTCCAACGCGCAAATCTGAAACTAAAAACCAGTAAATGCTCGTTCGCCAAGACTCGGATTAAATATCTCGGCCACATAATCGACGGTAATGGAATCTACCCTGATCCAAAGCTACTCGAGGCCGTCGAAAAGTTTCCCCGACCGAAAAATGCTAAACAAGTTCATCAATTCGTTGGCCTCGCCGGATATTACCGTCGGTTTATCAACAATTTCTCCAAAGTCGCTCGGCCACTCACCAACCTACTCAGGAAGGACGCTGCGTTCCAGTGGACTCCAGAAGCAGAACAGGCGTTCCAGCACCTCCGAACTCAATTGATCCAGCAACCTATTGTCCGCCACCCTCAGTGGGACCTTCCGTTCGAAGTCCATACTGACGCCTCAGCCTTCGGGGTTGGCGCTATCCTTAAGCAAAAGGTTAACGGGGCAGAGCACGTTATTGCTTACGCCAGTCAACTTCTCAACACTGCAGAACAGAATTATAGCCCCACCGAGCGCGAGTGCTTGGCTATCTTGTTCGGGCTCAATAGATTTCGCCCCTATATCTATGGACAACCAGTCACAGTGGTCACTGACCACCATGGCCTCTGCTGGCTCACGTCGGTGAAGAATCCTAACGGTCGTCTCGCCCGCTGGTCTCTCACGATCCAAGAATTTAATCCCATTATTAAATATAAAGACGGCCGACTCCATCAAGATGCTGACGCGCTGTCACGCGCCCCAACCGACCCACCAGCAGCTATTTCCGCCCCGCTGAACCTGACAACGCCACACCATCCGGAACCTAGCGTCGACTTAAGGTCTCATGATATCCCTGCCCTCCAGCGGGCAGACCCGTTCTTGGCACCCATAATCCAATTCTACGAAACAAACCCACCGAACCCTTCACGAATCATTCGTCGACAGGCCCGCTGCTTTCAATTACATAACGGCCTTCTTCACCGCAAGCTACGCACTTCAGAAGGCTTCAAACTTGTCATAGCCGCCCCGCAAGCAATCCGTCTCCCAGTTCTCCACGCCCTTCATGATGACATCACCGCCGGCCACCTCGGCCTCCGTCGTACGTGGGAACGGGTGCGGAATCGTTTCTTTTGGCCAAAAATGCTGGCCCACGTAACGAATTACGTGAAATCTTGTCACCAATGTCAAACTCAGAAAATCTACCCGTTCAAACCAGCCGGTCTCTTACAACCCATTCCACCAACCACTAAACCGTTCCAACGAATTGGCCTGGATAAGTTAGGGCCGTTTCCGGTTTCTGGTGACGGCAACGTTCACGTCTTCGTTTGCACCGATTATTGCACCCGGACTGTTATTGCCGCCGCTGTGCCACGCGGAACGGCCGAAGAGGCTGCCAATTTCCTGGTCCAGAAAGTTTTACTGCAATATGGCACCCCAAAGGAGCTCATAACAGACAGAGGAACGGAATTTGTCAATCGCTTGGTTAGCGAAATTACCACCCTCTTTAGCGTAACACACCGCCGGACCACTGCCTACCACCCTCGCACTAATGGGATAGTCGAACGTTTTAACAAAACATTAGCGAACATGCTTTCCCATTATGTCTCGGACTCCCATAAAGACTGGGATCGCTTTCTCCCATACCTCGTCTTCGCATATAATACTTCCCTTCACGAAGTCACTGGCTATACACCGTTTTTCCTCCTACACGGGTTCGAAGCTGACCTCATGCTGGATGTCGCCTTGGACCTTCCTTCCACCGTACTGCAAAGCCAGAAAGGAGTAGAATCTATTCTTTATGCGGAGAAGGCGCGAACCATCGCTGCTCGGCGCCACTCGGTGGCCCAACAAAAGGATAAAGCCAGGTTCGATAAGACTCGACGTGAACACAACTTTGAAGCCAACGACCTCGTCTTCCTCCGGACTCCTCGGAGAATACCCGGGAAATGTGAAAAATTACTACACCCTTATGCCGGCCCTTACCGCATTGTCCGGCAAACCGCACCCAACGATTACGAAATCTGCGACTCCGAGGGGAAGAAATCCGACCTAGTCTCGGTAGAACGACTTAAACCCTTCCATGCCCGCGCCACCTGTTGGACACCCCTACCCCCCTCCCTCCCCGCAAAGTTACCTTCAACGACAAAATCCAAACCAAAACTTTCTCCCCCTCCACGGCTCCTTCCCCCCTGTCTTCCCCCTCCCCTCGCGACCCCTGCCCCTTCGCCGCTCGGCTCGGCAACGTTCAAGCCCCGACCGTCTTTGTTATGCTCCCTAGCTCAAACCACCCCATCAACACAACTTCGACCGTCATTGTTATACTCACTAGAGCTCAGTAACGCTCCACACAAAAAAAAAAAAAAAACGGATTTTCGAAAAACACCCATTCTCTGCCTCTCGGACGTACCATGCGGTCACATCTTCGTCTACGGAAAACCGCCCATGAGCAGCGGCGCTCGCGGCTCGGACGCTCTCATCCATGCTACGGTCAGCCTACGGCCAAAATCCGCCGCCGCAACATTCGCCGCCGTGCGATCTCGTCAGTCCCGGCTTCGCCAAACGCCCCAGGTCCCGATCTTCGCTGCCTTCGACCCTACCACCCGGAACTTAACAACGCCACGTGTGTCGATTTCCAGCTCCCACCATGCATAGTTGACGCTTACCTCGCCTTGCTTGTCCACTCACTCCCGGACTCCTTGACCGCTTTCGCGTTTCCAACGAGCTTCGCCGAGAAATTGTTCAACTCCACGCTAGCCGAGGCCCGCCACGACTCGGCCGACGACCTCGACCTTTTTGCCAACAGTACGCTCCTGATCCCAATTCATCGTTCCGGTCAATGGTCCCTCGCTGTCGTTGATCTCCTCGCCGGTACCATCCGCCACCTTAACCCGATGGGGACCACGGGTATTCCTGTGCTACACACGATACGCGCTTTCCTAACCAACGAAATTAGACTTCGTGGACTTTTGGACCTGGATTTCACTGACTTCACACTCTCCTCTCCCGTCGTTCCCCGGCAACTCAACGGTGCGGATAGCGGCGTTCTCGTCTGCGAATACGCGCGCCGTTCTCTTACCACCAACGACCTCGTGTTCAACCCCACAAAGTGCAACGAAATCCGCCATCGCGTCTCTACGGAACTTTTTAACCGAACCTTGTCATGAAACGAAATCCGCCATCGCGTCTCTACAGGACTTTTTCCGAGACTTTAATCGCCCATGTGACTATTTATTATTCCCATTTTTTTTTATTATTCTTTTGCTGTATTTTGTATTACGTCGGGACGACGTTTTGTTCTACGGGGATGCTGTCGCACCTACCGACAGACATCAAGCCAAATATAAGTTAGCTACCCAAAAACCCCGAGTCTCAGCCGAGCGAGCCCTATAAAAGCCGTACTCCGCCTCTTATTTGCTACCGTGACAATACTATCAAGTCATACTCCGGGCACACAGTCAATGTGTTGGGTATGATACAAGTCACGTGCTCTTCTTCAGTAGCCTCACTGAACCTCGATGTTCACGTAACATCGCAATACCGGACTTCCATCCTCAGTGCCAAGGGCTCACGTATGCTTGGACTAATCACACGCTTGCCCCACAATCTCTAAAACCACAGTGTCACACTGAACGAAATCATCAGTGACATCAAGGAAACTCACGTAGCAACCACTTCAGATGGAACCTCTGTACCACCGGAAATAAGGACCTGCACACCGCAAGCCATTCTTGCACGATACCCCGACCTTTTCGACACCATGGGGAAGCCCCCCGGTCAGTACCATATGCGAATTCGATCTGATGCAGTGCCAACGAGAGCCCTAGCAAGGAAAATACCCATCAAGCTCTTACCGCGAGTGGAAGCGGAACTAAAACGAATGGTGGCCGCTGGTGTCATAATTCCGGTAACAGAGCACATGGAGTGGGTACACCCTATGGTAGTGGCACCCAAGGTGGACAACGACATTCGAATCTGCCTCGACCCTCGACGCCTTAACAAAGCACTCCTCCGAGAACACTATCCATAGCCAACATCCCAGCAGATATTTTCCGAGCTGTCCGATGCGAAAATCTTCACAGTCCTGGATGCCAAATCTGCGTTCTGGCAGATCGAACTTACGGAAGAGAGCTCATTTCTATGCACGTTCCTCACCCCATTTGTCAATTTCCGTTATACACGTCTACCATACGGTATTGCCACAGCATTAGAGCAGTGCCAAAGAACTATGAACTCCATCTTTGGTGACATCCCACGAGCCAGCATCGCCACTGATGACTTTCTGCTACATGGACCAGATGAGCTATCTCACAACATTACTCTATACAAGGTTCTGGAACGAGCACGACAAACAGGCCTCAAATTCAATTCCAAGAAAATTCAATTGGCTGTACCTCGCATCGCTTATCTGGGTCACATAATCACGTCTGACGGAATAGAAATTGATCCGGAGAAGGTGAAAATCATAAGGAATCTCTCACCACCCGCAGACAAATCGACATTACTGCGATTCCTTGGCATGATCAACTTCCTCGCGAAATTCATACCATGATATTCCGAGAGAAGTGCACCATTATGACCCCTACTGAAACAAGACGCCATATTTCAATGGGACGAGACGCATTAACAAGCATTTGAAGACTTGAAACAAGCCATATCATCGTCACCCGTACTCTCTTACTACAACTCCAAACTTCCCAAGACAATATCAGTTGATGCCAGCCAGCACGGCATTGGGGCCGTCTTGTTACAAGAAGGAAAACCAATCGAGTATGCGTCGATGACCTTCACCTCTGCACAAAGTCGTTATGCACATTGCAGACACATTGTCACGAGCTCCTCATCCGGAATGCAAGATGTCCACGGAATTCCTAGAGGGCCAGCTGCAGCACTACATGCACTCACAACGCTATCGGAAGACCGCCTACAAAATTTCCACCGCTACCCGTACAAACGGACCACAAACCGCTACTCCCCATCGTGAAGAAGCCCTTCCATTTGCTATCTCCTCGCTTGCAACGCCTGACTCTGCGACTCTCCAGGTTCGACCCTGCTTTAGTATACGTCCCCGGAACAAGGCTATACATTGCAGACACATTGTCACGAGCTCCTCATCCGGAATGCAAGATGTCCACGGAATTCCAAGAGGGCCCAGCTGCAGCACTACATGCACTCACAACGCTATCGGAAGACCGCCTACAAAAATTCCAAGATGCCACCAATCATGACGAGGTTCTTCAACAAGTCCATCAATACATTGGAAAGGGCTGGCCCACGAACTTAAACTCAATAAGGAACAACGGAGTCCGTGCTGTGGAAGCGGTTACTGAAATCTAAAGGTTTTTGGTAGGCTGGCTCGTAAATTAGTGGACGCGTTATACTTTCTTTAAAGCGATAAAGAAAAACGATGCGATTTAAATCAATAAAAAATAACGTAAGTTTTATTAAACCAAATGATAAATGCAAAAAAAACGACTAAGTTAACGGACACGAGGGTCGGGGGAATTTAACTAAAAAAAACTAAAAGACGCGAGGGTCTGAAACTTTCGAAGGCCGTAGCCTGGTTAGGACTGTTTTGAAGTTCAAGTCCTAACGCAGAGCGTAGCCAAAGCGAAAGAGAGGTTAGCCTATAAGCGAGGCTTTAACCTAGAGCGAGAGTATGGTGTCTTAGCGAGAGTGACCAAAAAAGTTCTGCTACCGAAATAATGGGAGAGGCGCGTTTTTATAGATTTTACAGGTGAGGTCAAAGGTGAAAAAAGTTAAGGTATTTGAACTTGTTTTGCAGGTGTGTTTGTAAAATGTCAGAGGTCGAAAGGGATTATAAGGTATGGTTATTTACGTAGATGAATGCTTTTCAATTTATACAAAGGGGGAAAGGGTTGCTTAGAAATCGTAAGAATAACTTTTGTATATTTAGACTTGTATGGCAGAAGTCTATAAACTGAAGTAAGGAGCACTTTTTTGAATAGAAAATTAAGTTTTAGAATCTTAGATTTGACATGCTCCCCCCGATTGAACTAAGAGTTCAATTAAAATGTTCATTAAAGCGATTCGCGATTCACTTAAAGTTCAAGATTGTACAGAAGTTGTATAGGTCTTCGTAGTTTTGTGCCGTCAGGCATTCTCACCATACAGGATCGTATGTGGCCGTCGCGGCCCATGAAGGTTTCGTCCACGACTCCTAATTTCCAAGAGAGGCGAGGCATTTTGTCTTCTCCAATTAGAACGACGTCTCCAGCTTTAAGCGGTGTAGTGGGCTGATTGTTCGTTCTATGGTGTGCTGTCCTTAGTTGTAAGAGATACTCGGACCTCCATCTCTTCCAGAAGCCATTTGCTATCGTTTGGCGATATTTTAAGCGGCGTGTCAGGTCTTTCCTGTTGACTGGGGTATCGGCCATCTTGGGGTAGGTTCTGGACGGTAGACCGACCATCCGGTCTCCGAGTAGGAGGTGATTTGGCGTCAGAGGTGCTGGCTCGTGCGGATCCTCCGAAACGAAAGTGATGGGTCGAGAGTTAATTGCGGCCTCGGCTTCTGTGAGTGTCGTTGCTATCTCTTCGAAAGATAGCTTAGCGCGACCGATAGTTTTGCGAAGCGCGTTTTTAACCGATCCGACAAGTCTTTCCCAAAAGCCGCCCCACCACGCGGCGCGGTCGGCAATGAAGGTCCAAGCGATTTGGTGGTTTCCGAAATAGCGAGCGACTTCCGGACTGTCCACGTTTTTCCATAGATCACTGAGATCAGTTTTGGCGCGTTTAAAAGTTTTAGCGTTGTCTGAGTAGACATGTTTTACTATTCCGCGACGCGAGACGAATCTCCTGAAAGCGAGGAGAAAGGTATCCGTGGACTGGTCAGATACAAGTTCGAGGTGCACCGCTCTTGTAACGGCACAAGTGAATAGAGCGACTTAGCATTTGGCATTGTCTCGCGTGTAGAGAGGACCGGCGAAGTCCAATCCACAGTTCTCGAAAGCGGGCGTTTGGGTCGTTCGAAACTCTGGCAAGGGGGCCATTACTGCGTCCGAGGGTTTTACGCGAAAATATTTGCAGACGTTGCAATTTTTAAGAATGGAACTCACGAAACTGCGCGACTTGATAATCCAAAACTTTTCGCGTAGTGACACCGTTGTTATGACAACGCCGGCGTGCATGACTTTCTCATGGGCGTTTTTGACAAGAAGTTCCGTGAATGGGTGGTTATGGGCGAGAAGCCATGGCTGACGTTCAGCGTGTGAGAGCTCGCTGCCTTTTAGTCGACCTCCAATGCGTAGGAGACCGTGATTATCCAGGTGTGGATGTAGGGTCAGGACCTTAGAGTCCTTAGCGATAGATTGTCCGTTGACGAGGCATTGTACTTCTTCCGGGAACTGCTCCTTTTGGGTAGTGCGGACCCAATAGATTTCGGCAAGGCGAATTTCGTCGGCGGTTAGCTCTCCCGTACGTCTCTGATCCTTGAAGCGAAGGTTATGAGGGAAACGTAGAAGCCATGCAGTGTGACGGTATAGGTTTTTCAGCGAATTGAAAGCGTTGATGTTGATAAGGGACTCTTTGGGCGGGGTCGTTATCGTCATTGTAAGCGAAGTACTCCTTAATTCTTCTTGAACGTCCTCGAAATTGACTTCGGTGGACAGGTTTTCGCTTTGATTCGGCGCGTTTTCTCGAAGCCAGATAGGGCCATGCCACCAGAAAGGGTCTTTCGCGAGGTCAATTACTTTCCGTCCGCGGGTGGGAAGGTCGGCAGGGTTGTCCGTGCCTTTGCAATGATTCCAATTCATAGGGTTAGAAATAGTTTGTATCTCACTCACGCGGTTAGCTATGAACGGCTTCCATCTGTCAGCGGATCCTTTGATCCAGCCTAGGGTTATTTTCGAGTCGCTCCACATGTGAATTTTCTTCGGCTTGATTTTCAGAACGGTCAGCAAGTGATTGACTAGTTTGGCGGCGAGAAGAGCTCCCATCAGCTCGAGTCGGGGAAGCGTTAGTATTTTTAGTGGGGCTACTCGAGATTTTGCCGTGATTAAGGTTGACGCGAATTTTCCTTCCTTGCTCCGGTAGCTGAAGTATGCTACGGCGGCGTATGCTTTAGGGCTTGCGTCCGAAAAGCAGTGAAGTTCGATACTGTCGGCGGCGATTTCGGCGGTTCCCTGGTAGTAGTGGCGGGGAATTTTAATAGCGGTGAGATCTTTAAGTTCGCAGCACCAGGCTTCAAAAGATTCAGCTATGTCGTCAGGCAGGGGCTCGTCCCAAGACAAACCTTGCTCCCAGAGTTGTTGGAAGATAAGTTTGGCTCGTACTGCGAAGGGAGCGAGGAAGCCAAGTGGGTCGAAGATTTTAGCGACTGACTTCAGTACCCATCTTTTAGTGTTATCTCGACTCTGGATAAACTTCAAAAGGTCTTTAATCTCGAAGGTTAGAACGTCTTCTGAGCTGTCCCATGTAAGCCCAAGGACCTTGGATGGTGCGAAGGACGTTTGATGATTGGCTGGTTTAGCTGCGGGATTTTTCTTGGCGAGTACCTCTCTCAGCTTAGTTGAGTTAGTTTGCCACTTGGTTAGCTTCATGCCAGCGTCTAGCATGATTTTCTCCACTTCTGAAGTTAAGCGCAGGGCTTCTCGGTCAGTGTCAGCGTTTGAAGCCAAGTCATCGACGTACATAGAGTCGTCTAAAAGGGCGCTTGCTTCCGGGTAGACTTCGAGATATTTTTTAGCGTGTAGGCGTAGGGTGGCTGCCAAGAGAAACGGACTAGAAGTAGCGCCAAAGGGGACGCGTGCCATTCTGTACGTTTGTAGCGCGTGGTTTCCAAATGGGCTGTCGACGTCAACCCATAAGAATCGTAGGGCATCTCTGTCTTGTTCTTGAATTTTGATTTGTAGGAATGCCTTGGTTACGTCAGCGGTGAAGGCTATTCTTTTCTCACGAAAGCGAATGAGAATATCGTATAGCTCCGGATTGAGATTGGGGCCAGCTTCGAGGCAAGCGTTGAGGCTCGAAACATTTGGCGCGTGCGAAGATGCATCATATACGATACGGGTTCTGGTGGTCGTACTGGCTTCTCTGACTACGGAGCGGTGCGGTAGATAATATAGCGGCCCGATTGTTTTCGCGAACGGATCGACTTTCTCGACAACGCCGGTGGAGATTTGATCTTTTATAATTTGATTATATTCGATAAAATCAACGGGATTTTTGCGAAGCTTTAAAATTAGGTTCGAGGTGCGTTTAGCGGCAATAGCGTAGTTGTCACCTAATTTTAGGTTGCTCGGTTTGAAGGGTAACGCGACGGCGTAGCGGCCGTTTTCGAAAACCGTGGATTTAGCGAACCTTTCTAGCGTTTTTCTTCCCAAGTCTTTATCTTCATCGTTTTCGCGTATACCGAAAGATTCCAGTTCCCAAAAGGCGCGAAGTTGGGTTGAGATGGCTTCTTCCTGTTGAGGCGCGATCGTGTTGACAAGCATGATAGAGATCGCGTTTACTCCTATGCCACGTGCGGCTACCGTAGCTGGGCCTTGGAGTGTCCAACCAAAGATGGTTTCTAGCGCGGTAAGAGTAGGCCCGAACCGTTGGCTTTTTCCGCTTGCGACAGCCCATAAATAATCCGCGCCTATAAGTACGTCGATAGAATGTTGGTTATTATGTCCAACTTCTACCGTGGTCAAGTCTGCCATGAGGAGATTTCGCTTTTGGAATTCGGTAGCGAGCTCGGCACCAGGTACGGCGAAAACTGACCCACAGATCGTCGGTGTTTCGTAGGCTTGAATGAGAACGCTTTTCTCGGGATTGTGGCGGCTTCTCAGTTCTAGTTGCACCTTTCGTCTCAGGGCTCTCTCCGACGTCTGGCTTCCGAAACTGTTGGTTTCTAGGAATTCTTCGGATAGAATCTGTAGTCCAAGTTCTCGAGATACGGATTCTTTGATAAATGTCACGTGGCTACCGGTGTCGAGTAGGCATCTGACTGATTTATGGTCGGTTTCACCTGGGCGATTGGCTTCTGCTAAAGCGGTTTGCAGGAACACGGCTTCAGTCTTTTTTCTAGTGACAACGGCTGTCATCTGCGATACGCCACTTTCGATTGGCGGGTTTTGGGGAGGGTTATTCGCGATACGCGTCTCGGTTCGATCACAGATACTTGAATGATGACGTCCTCCACATTTCTTACACGTGCGAAATCTGGAGGTGCACTCGCGAGCTTGATGTTGGTCCCGAAGACAAATAAAGCAGCGCTTTTTCTGGCTAAGTAGGGCTTTTTTGTCTTGAATCGATAGTTCGGTACACTGCGTAGTGGTGTGATCACTTTTTCCGCAGTAGAGGCAGGATTTATTTCCGGTGTTCACGGTTAGCGCGGCAGCCCCGAACGGAGGCCTTGGCCTTCGGCTATCGTATCAACTAAAGTCCCGCGGTTGCGACGGTCTTTCGGGGGGTCTGCGGTCAGGTTCGTTGAATCTCCGATCTAAGTTTTGAGCGGTCGAGCGCGTTAAGACGGAGGCGCGTTCCCTGCTTGAGATTTCTTTTTGTAGAAAGTTCATTAAGTCGGCAATTCGTAATTGGCCAACTGCGTCGTGTTCTCGGCTGAATGCTAGCGTAATGTCTTCCGGGAGTCGTTGTGTAATGATTGGACAAAGCAGGCTCCCGTAAGTTTGGTCAATGACCTGTACGTTTTCCAGGCTTCTTATCTGCAACATACACGTGTCGTAGAGTTTCCGTAGACCAGCCAAGTCGCTGGACTTTTTTACAGCTGGCAGGCAGAGTAGGTTGTGCATGTACTCTGAAACTAGCATTTGTTTAAGGCCAAATCTTCTTATTAGTTCGGAGATTGCGTAATCGTAGTTTGCGTCTGATAGCGATAAACCGTTTACTGCGTCTAGAGCGAGGCCTTCTAAATACGAAATGAGGTAACTGAATTTCTCTGGTTTGGAGAGAGTCGGGTTATTATGAATAGAGCATTCATAATGCGCCCAGAAGTTCTGCCAATCGTTGATTTCTCCCGAGAATCGTCGGATTTCTAATTATGGCAGTCTTATGGCTGGAGCGGTATTCGGTGGCGCGGCAGTCATCTGGCCGGCACTCCGTTGGCTTGGGGTTCCGCTCCCGGTGAGCGTTAGAATTCCGGGCGGCGGCATCGGCGTGCCGCTACCGGTAGGCGATGGAGGTCCGGTCAACGGGGTCTGCTGCCCGTTGCCGGCTGGTGTTTGCGACCCGGTCGGCGTGGTGATTAGGGTGCTGTTCGTCGGGGAGCTCGCGGCGAGGCTAGCGGCAGCTGCTATAGCGGTAGCGGCTTCATTGTGGACCTCGAGAGCGCGTCGTCCTCGTGATTGGGTTATAATGAGGTCATCGATATAGTCCTGTGATGTTTGCTGGTCTTTTTCCATCTCAAGCGCGGTGGTAAAAAGAGGCTCCATTGCCTCATTTATGTTAACGAGGCTAATTTCTTTTGTTTAAGGATAGCGAGGTATCCTTCTATAGCGGCGTAATCGGGATTTGGCTTTCCTAACTCGGTTTCTAAACTGTTTTTAGCGCGAGACGCGGATTGCTTGGTTCCCGTACGTTTGGATTTTAGGCGCGTAAATTCATCCATTGTTTTTAAGTTTTAAAGTTTTTACTCACGAAATAAGTTAGAGTTCGGTTCACGAAAGCGTAATTTAAGCGATTACAGCGTAGTTATTTTCAAGTTGAAAAGTTTTTACTCACGAAAGCGTATTTTCAGCGATTAAAGCGGAGTGGCGAACGCGTTACTAATTATCCCGGGTTGGTCGGTACCAAATTGTGGAAGCGGTTACTGAAATCTAAAGGTTTTTGGTAGGCTGGCTCGTAAATTAGTGGACGCGTTATAGTTTCTTTAAAGCGATAAAGAAAAACGAAGCGATTTAAATCAATAAAAAATAACGTAAGTTTTATTAAACCAAATGATAAATGCAAAAAAACGACTAAGTTAACGGACACGAGGGTCGGGGGAATTTAACTAAAAAAAACTAAAAGACGCGAGGGTCTGAAACTTTCGAAGGCCGTAGCCTGGTTAGGACTGTTTTGAAGTTCAAGTCCTAACGCAGAGCGTAGCCAAAGCGAAAGAGAGGTTAGCCTATAAGCGAGGCTTTAACCTAGAGCGAGAGTATGGTGTCTTAGCGAGAGTGACCAAAAAAGTTCTGCTACCGAAATAATGGGAGAGGCGCGTTTTTATAGATTTTACAGGTGAGGTCAAAGGTGAAAAAAGTTAAGGTATTTGAACTTGTTTTGCAGGTGTGTTTGTAAAATGTCAGAGGTCGAAAGGGATTATAAGGTATGGTTATTTACGTAGATGAATGCTTTTCAATTTATACAAAGGGGGAAAGGGTTGCTTAGAAATCGTAAGAATAACTTTTGTATATTTAGACTTGTATGGCAGAAGTCTATAAACTGAAGTAAGGAGCACTTTTTTGAATAGAAAGTGAAGTTTTAGAATCTTAGATTTGACACGTGCATTCTGGTCAATTAAAGAAGAACTGCACACCCATGATGCTCTTTTATACAGAGGGGAACGACTGGTAGTGCCAATGACTCTACAACATGAGACAATAAGGCAAATACACAACGTCCATCAAGGAGTAACAGCCTGCCTAGCGAGAGCGAAACTTAATGTATATTGGCCTTCAATGACCACGGACATCACAAATTTCGTCCGAAACTGCACCACTTGCAATCAAAGAGCACGTGCCCCCCCCCCAGCCGCTTCGACCACTGGAAATTCCGCCTCATCCTTGGCACACCATTTCGTCGGATTTATTCAAATTCAAAGCAAAGGACTACATTTTGATCATCGATCATTACTCCAAGTATGTTGAAGCCCAACAACTGACCTCAACCACCGCTGAAGCTGTAATAAAGTTCATGACTCCGCACTTCTCACGCCACGGCATACCAAGAAGGTTTCTATCCGACAACGGTTCACCCTATTCATCATGTACTTTCACGAAGTTCCTGCAAAATTGGGGCGTCCAGCACCTTACGTCAAGCCCCTACCACCCTCAGAGCAACGGTCTGGCAGAGCGCATGGTGCAAACACTAAAGAACCTTCTAGCCAAAGCCGAGCCGGAAGGGAAAGATCTGAATCAAATCCTACTTGAATACAGAACAACACCGTTGGACAACCTGCTCACTCCTTCGGAAATGTTAACGGGAAGGAAATTACGCAGCCCACTGACAACGAGCAACACTAGTCTCAGACCTAACATTCCGACGCATAAAATACAGGCAGGCCTGAGGGAGAGGCAACAAAATATGGTTCACCAACACAGCAGAAAGCCACAAAAAACTCTACGGCCGTTACGGATTGGAGAACCAGTGTGGTACATTGCGGGTCCTCGACTACGGAAACAAGCTGTAATCCTCCAGTATGCTTCGACGCCGGACTCCTACGTAATTCAAACGGAACAACACCAAATATTCAGACGGACACGAGTTCAACTTCGACCTCAAAACTGTTGTCGAAAGCAACATCAGGGACGTCAGTACAATTATGGGGGAACAAGACACACTCTCAAATGGCAGCCACCAGTACAACAGTGTGACGATAACTCCGGAATGGTTCAGCATTCCGGATTCACTATACGATGCATACCATCAGAGCTCGCATCACTTCCCCGTTGGTCGCAAACTGAGACCGGCTCCACCATTCAACCAAGTCACACACCAACAAGTTTTGTCCAATCAACATCCGACCAAGAGCCTACTCAAGAAAACTTCTCTCCAGGAGCCACCTTAACCTCAACATCGACTTCAAAGAACATGGCCCCCATAACCCGCGTGTCATCCTTCGGCAGACGACTAATCAAACCAGCATGGTACTCCACTGCATAAACAACTACAAGTATACCTGGAACTACGAAAGAAAAAAAACTTGTTGTATAACAAAAAACTATTTACCTACTAACGATAGCTTTTGTATAAAAAAAACTAGATATTTAGATAACGACGATAACGTGCGCTATATAAAGAAAGCCATTTCGTAAATCAAACACATTGTAAACTAGTTGCTCTTGCTCTGCTGGATTCTCTTAATAAACATTGCTTTTAAAACTATTACGTTCAATCTAAGTATTATTACATAACAGCGTATAAACTTTGCTTGACAAGGCTTCACGGTTTTGTACCGTCGAACGATCACGAAAAGCAGAGAATCTTCTAGCATCAGTTCTGAACCGGAAATGAGAATAGTCCACTCGCTCATGCTTGTTACTCGAGCAGCCAACGTGATCGATTAGACTATGTATTAAAGAAATCGTAGTCTTTCATTCGTTCTGGCGAGATTACTTAGTAAATGACGCCGAGGGCAACATTTTCTCTATAAGCTCCTCCTATTTTATAAAACCATCTATTTTTATCAAAAAGAAAGAGAGAAATAATTCCATATCCAGGTAAATTAGTTTATATTATTTTGGTTTTCTTAACTGGTTTATTTATGTGCAAAAAAGAGCCTTTTTACGTCATCGAGTAACGTACGTCACGGAGAGGCTCTGTTCTCGACTTGACGGACTGTGTATCTGTCTGTTGATACACCCCAGGGCATCGCGTTCGCATTTGTAAGTCAGTGCAAACATGTTCTCAATTTCCAGACTGTATTCACAGTTCACGGAAATCTGTAAAAATTGCATTCCATTTAAGTTTAATAGCGCAGTTACACTGGCCACTATTCCATTATCTGTCATCACCAATCTGTTTAACAACAACACCTTACGGTCTTTGTCTATCCCACAAAGACACCAGTCTTTCTTTAAGGGCTTCAAAACACCACCATCTTTGATCATTGTCTACCCCAGACACCAGGCTGTATTTCTAAGCTTTTTTCTATGAAGGGATTTCCACACTAAGCCTGTGGCTTGTTTACAAGTGGGTCCCTTTACAATGCATAGAGGGGTGGTGGCTAGCCCCTATGCCACAGCTAACCTACAGCGCCCTATACTAACTATTACCGTTAGTCTCTGCAAGTTTTGATGGAAAGGAGAAACCGGGTTAGACCGCGGAGGAAAACTCCTTTTCCCAAGCGGGGAGAGAACTTGCAAACTCTACGCAGAAGGAGTTGTTCCCAGATTTTCACCCGGTGCCACAGTCCGGAATCGAACCCAGGATCCTCTTGCTGCGAGGCGAGAGCGCTAACCGCTACGCCACCCCACTCTAGCTAGCTATTACTATTACTAGCTATTTACTACCTTCGAGACGCTGTTCTATGACTGTGATTCGACCCTGGCAGTTGTTATTAGCGTTCTAAGTGACTACGAAGGGTCTGATCACTATCCTCTCCTCGTGTTCCAGTTATCCTTGCATAAGAAAAATAAAGTAAAAGCGCAATACATTGAACTTTCTAACTGAGCTAGCCCAATTAAATTGGGATTTGATAAATTTTGCAGACACTTGATACTAATTTCACGCATTTCATAGAAACATAACCTATATATAAAACGAATGCTTATCCACAATTGACGTGTTTTGAGAGAAGTTTACATAATTGGACTAATAGTACCATCAAACAAGCCATTACAATTAATGAAAAACAAAGTACACTGGACCTAAAAATTAAGGTTTCCCACAGTTCGGTTCAAATCGGTTTTGGACTAAAACTGAAACTGAACTGAAACTTTTCGGTTAAGATTTTCAAGAACTGAAACTGAACTGAAATTATCAGTTCGGATCAGCCAGGAAACCCAATTGATCAGTTCAGTTTTCAGTTATAAATGAACTGAACCGAAAACCCCTTCAGAGATTATCAAGAAGAAAAATACGGTGTCAGAGGCCCAAGATACCCAGAGTGTAACTATTAACCGCTAACATTTTCTACTACTGCTAAGTATTTTGGAATCGTGAAGTGCCATACCTTAAGATTAAGAGGCATGTTTATTTCACTTATTACTAATTACTAATTATTAACATTGATCAATTTAACTTTGACTAATCAACTAATTATGATACCCTTTTTAGTTACTAATTATTGGTATTCTTTTAGCCTGTGTCTCTCTGCAGAGGGTTCCAGCTAATAACGGGACTTTTTCTATGCATAATAAAATATACACGACATAAATGATGGAATTTACGAGACACTAATAAGGTAACTTTACGCAACACATCCCCCAAAATATCATACAGCATGCAATACTAAACGATGTCAATTTTCTATTGTTCTACTAATGTTTGCGGGAACGTATTGATATCGTTTATCGCGATAGATCGAAAGAGTACTTAACTATCTCTTCAGTTCAGTTTTTATAAGTTCATTTTAAGAAATAAACCGAACCGAACTGAAAACTGATCAGTTTGGAGATGTGCAAACTGAAACTGAACTGAAGCAATCAAATCAGTTTAGTCCCTAAACTGAAACCGAAAATAACTGAACTGAACCGAAAACTGAACTGTTTGAACTGAACTGTGGGAAACCTTACTAAAAATAGCTTCCGAGTCAAGCAAAGATCACTATCAACAAGCCAGCAGCCCCTGCAACAATCTTACCAGACTCTCATATTTAAAGACTCCCTCCTACAGACGCAATCCCAGTTGGGAAAATCAAAATATTACTTCTCCGAGTCGAGAGGAGAGCTATACTTAAAACTTATTTACCTAGATTTGCAATTATTGCTCTTTATTTATAAACGATTAAAGAAGCTACAAATAATAAATTATGAAAGCATTAAAAAACTTTGAAGATATTTATTAAACAGACAACATTCTTCCACCAATTAAGTATATGTCTTGTACAGAAGGCAGGCAGGCAGTAGGATAAAAGAGGATATGACCAGCTTAAATTTGAGCGAGATATTCTCGAATTCAAGTGTCTACTCCTCAACTATATGATCCTCTATGTTCGCCTGTGCAAATTCTCCTAAGCTCTCATACGCTTTTTTGTGAACATAAACTTTGATTCTATTCTATATTATATTAATATTTAAATTAATATATATCATTTTATTTAAATTAATATATATAATTTTATTTAAATGAATATATATAATTTTATATATATTAATGTAAATCATTTAATTTATATTAATATATATCATTTTATTTAAATTAATATATATAATTTTATTTAAATTAATATATATAATTTTATTTATATTAATGTAAATCATTTAATTTATATTAATATATATCATTTTATTTATATTTATATTAATATTTATATATATCATTTTATTTATATTAACATATATCATTTTATTTATATTAACATATATCATTTTATTTATATTTATATTAATATTTATATATATCATTTTATTTATATTTATATATATCATTTTATTTATATTTATATTAATATTTATATATATCATTTTATTTATATTAACATATATCATTTTATTTATATTAATATATATCATTTTATTTATATTAATATATATCATTTTATTTATATTAATATATATCATTTTATTTATACTAATATATATCATTTTATTTATACTAATATATATAATTTTATTTATATTAATATACGTCATTTTATTTATAGTAATATACGTCATTTTATTTATATTAATATATATCATTTTATTTATACTAATATATATCATTTTATTTATATTAATATATGTCATTTTATTTATATTAATATAAATAATTTTTTTATATTAATATGTATCATTTTTTATATTAATATATATCATTTTATTTATATTAATATTCTATCCTATTATTTCTTATTATGCTAATAAAATGTATTTTAAATTATATTAGTTTCCCAGCTTAATAGAACTAAATGAAGATACCCAAGAAGTCTCTGGATTACTTATGGGCATAGTGAGAATTTTTACAGACATGATTAAAAACAGACTTGGGTAAAACACGGTTTTTTAAATATTTCTTTAAATTATAATTAATTGCGAGTTCGCGAGTAAACTTTTAATGATATTAAGTATCATCATCTTTTTTTAGATGGAAGATTCAGTTTAACGCTTCAGAAGTTACAAAGGTGGAAACTATGCTTGGACGTTTAGCCAATAACGTAAGCATTATTTATGTAGCTCCCGCCAGAGAGACAGAAGCATCGTAGGCTTGTGAAGTGGGCATTATCTATATCCATATAAATTAAAGTCCTGACTGACTGATAATCAAGGGCCAGCCCAAACCGCTTACCCTAGAAGGCTAACCATTTGCAAGAACGTTACTCATAAGTAGTAGGAGCGTACTAAGAAAAAATTTTCCAATTCGACATCTTAATAAATGGTGACCAGAAATGTATAAAATCTTCACCATGCAACAAAGACCGCGCTTTTCTACCGATTTCGCAAATATTTAGTACACTGGTTATCTTTAACCTATATATAGACGGGCTGAATGGTCTTTTAGGTTCAATTTGCTGCAATCTTTTTAAATGGCGGCCAGAAATTTAAAAACCTTTATGGAATAATGTCCGCATGAAAAGTAATGAAAAATGTTCCGACGGGCTGACGGGCAAAGCCGAGTGCCTTCGCTCCTAGGGTGCTATAAAAAATTAGTCATCAGTAAAGCCTACCCCTACTTTATATCATTTTGATGGAAGTTCTTATTGCAAGCGAGCGACTCCGCGAGTAAAAGCTAGTTGATCAATAACCGTTAAGCGTACAAACGTTTTTCGAAACCACACTATATAGCCATCCGTTTGACCCCCTTCTTTGGACAGTTAATTCTAGTGACTTTTTTTCGAATTAAACCCTACTCGTTCTCAACCAAATAGAGGCGCGAGAGATAATAAAATTGTTTAAAATTCTAATTATTAGTAATTTAGAATGGTTATAGCGAAGGTTTTTAGGTTGAAAGCAATTCTTGCAATAGTGTGTGTCAAATTGAAGGGTTCTTATAACAGAAATGACCATTTCAACCTCAATCGTGCAAGTTTCAATTTTATGTTTAGCTACAATATTTGTTTAAATGTACTTAATTCAAAGGTTTCCGATATTGGAATGATATTTTGTATGCCAATCCCGTCATATTTCAACGTCATTGAGTTTTCGAATGCCATGGGTGTCGAGTCAACACATCTTTTTACGGGATCACCTATATCGAGGGAAAAGCGATATTTCGACATATTTCGGTCTTTCAGCAGAGGAGTAAGATTTTAAATCATATCGAATAATATAGAGAACGTTAAGGACAACATTTCACGAAGAAATTAACCTAATTCAAATTTTAATTTCTTACCCTTGTTGTAATAGGCCTAGACTTAAAGTCTATTTTTAATCTATTGCTAAAAAACTAATCTAAAATAACGCTTATCAATCTTAAAGTGATAACGGGGATTACCTATATAAAGCCTAACAGAATAAGCTACGTGGCAGAACGGAATAGAGACTGTGTATATAACTTATAAACTAAACATGAAATAAAGTTGTTCAAGCTAGACATTATCGCCTAGTCACTTAACTGTAGTACATATCATAACACGGTATCAGAAGTGTAGGACCCTTAATTCGGATACAACATTGCAACGACCACTTGCTTCACACGACAATGACGTCTGTACGGCCTCCTGAACCCTTCATTCCTGGTGCCCACCCGGCACAATCGTGGGAGGACTACAAGGAAAGGTACGCCTTCTTCGCCGCCGCTTCGAAACTTGACAAGGAAGATGCTGAATACCAGAAGAACGTTTTCCTGCATGTCCTGGGAACTGAAGGCATTCGAATATACAAGACCTTGAAGATACCCATCGACCCCGCCAAATCAGCCTTAACCCTCATCTTTGAAGCTTTCGATAAGTATTATAAACCATACAAAAGCACCAACTACTCGCGATATCTCCTGTTTACTACAAAACAAACACAGAACCAAACCTTCGACCAGTACCTTACCCTACTGAAAACCATTGCAACCTACAAGATTCAATAATAGCTACCACTATACTCATCGGTACCAAGTCTACAGAAGCCCGGAAAAAGATGCTGCAAATAGACGACTTGACCCTTGACGAAGCCATATCAATTTGCCAGGCAGATGAAACTTCAACAGCTCACTTACAACGAATGACTAACTTGCCCACATCACACGACATGGTAGAACCTCTTGACGCCATTAATTACAATTATACGCAACGCCCACCAGGACACTCTCAACCACGCCAATTCGCGCCACCACACCGTCCACGATCTGCTAGCGAGACAAGAAGATTTCCGCGGCAGCAGTTCCACCCACGACAACGGGCTAGATCCCATTCCCAAGGATACAGAGAACGCCCATCTTCAACCCCAACGTGCAACCGTTGCGGCCTGACTCACATCTACAACTCCTGCCCAGCACAAGGCTCGCAATGCAGATCTTGCGGTCGCATGAATCACTGGGCGTCAACTTGTCGCTCAATACGCGCACTGGAAGAAATACCACCAAGTGAGTTTCCAACGCCTACCGAAACACATTGCTCTACACAACAGGAGTTTTCACCTTATAACGCTTATGACGCAACCTTGGAGCCATTATACCTGAACTCGCTGTCACTCCACACCACAACATCGGATGATCAGCACCAAACGTCGGCAGACACCGTATGGAAAGCTAATGTCCTGGTAGCCGGACGAGCCATTATCTTCTAAATAGACACCGGCTCACAAGTTAACGTCATACCCATTGATGTCTTCAACAGCCTACTAGATGCACCACCTCTAATGAAACCAAGACATACCATACGGGCCTATTCTGGTCACACTGTCTCCGTACTAGGAATAGCGTTCCTCCCATGCTCGTCACAAGTCGCATCAAGCTACAGCCAATTCTACGTCGTTCCCACCGATGCGACGCCTATTTTGAGTGGGCAGCTCTCCATGGCATTAGGATTAATCGCTAGACTACAGTGCAACATCATTAACCAACCAAAAACAAGCCAACGACAAGGAAGAGCTAACAAACCATCATCGACGATAACAACGCAAACACCTCGTCGCATGACATTGGACTCGTTAGGTACTCCAGGAAGAAAGTAGGACACGGATCCATTGACGACCTCAAACCCAAGAGAGATTATAGCAGATTATGACGACGTATTTGACAAGATCGGTAAATTACCCGGCCAGTACGAACTTCGCATAAAACCTCACACAAATCCTACAGTTTGCCCACCAAGACGAATACCAGTACAGCTGCGCGACGACGTGTACAAAGAACTGCAGCGTATGATGGAAAATGGCGTAATAGAGGAAGCTAAAGAACCCTCTGAATGGGTACATCCGATGGTGGTTGTCCGGAAAGATAACCAGCAAATGAAGAAAAATCAGGCGGAAAGCAACGACCACACAAGACAGAAGTCGCCAGATGAAACCGGGACAAATGAGGAACATGAAGAGAAAAGGACCAGAGTCAGAATATGTATCGATCCAAGGAATCTCAATCCGGCGCTACTAAGATCGCAATTCCAAATGCCCACAAGCCCTGAAATATTTGCTGACCTGGCAGGATCAAGACTCTTCACTGTACTTGACGCACAAAGTGCGTTTTGGCAGATCCAACTGACAAAAACTAGCTCCCAGCTATGCACCTTCTCAACACCATTCGGAAGGTTCCGGTTCAAGAGACTATCATATGGAATTGCAACCGCCTCCCAGCTGTTCCAAGAAGTGATGCAAGACATATTTGGTGATATACCAAATGTCCGGACATCTACGGACGACTTTATTATCCACGGACCTGATCTGGAAACCCACAACAAGACATTAATAGCTGTACTGAAAAGAGACAGACAAGTAGGACTGACATTCAGCACAGCCAAGATGCAGCTAGCAATACCACAAATAAAGTACCTCGGGCATATAATCAGCCAGGACGGCGTGAAACCAGACCCAGCCAAAATCAAAGCAATCACGGACCTACCACCACCGACTGACAAAGGCGCCCTAAGACGATTCCTCGGTATGGTGAACTATCTAGCTAAATTCGTACCTTCTTATTCAGAGCGAACCGCCCAATTACGAAGCCTCCTGAAAGCTGACGTTGAATACTACTGGGACGCCAACCTTCAACGCACATATGATGATGTTAAAGCAGCAATTGCCTCGACACCAGTACTGAAGCTATACGACCCCAAAATACCATGCATAGTGTCAGTAGACGCAAGTCAAAACGGTGTCGGAGCTGTACTCTTACAAGATAGCCAACCAATCGAATACGCCTCAATGACTTTTGATCAGACCCAAGTCCGATATGCTCAGATCGAGAAGGAGCTTTTAGCCGTTATTTTTGCGTGTGAACGCTTTAATTTTTATATCGCAGCCTCGAACGCCACGGTACAAACTGACCATCGTCCTCTCCTGGCGGTCATTAAGAAGCCGTTCAACTTGATGTCCCCCAGACTTCAACGCCTGACGCTTCGTCTAGCTCGTTATGATCCCACACTGATCTATGTCCCAGGCTCGCAGCTGTATGTTGCCGATACTCTATCCAGAGCTACGTTACAAGATTCACGATACGACACCAACTTCCTGGAAGGGCCTAATGCTACGGTCTACAGTCTCACAACCATGTCGCACACCAGGGAAGAAAAGTTCCGAACAGAAACTCAAAAGGATCAAACTCTGCAAGCGGTTATCCGCTACACCAGTGAAGGCTGGCCGACACACAGGAATAAAATAACCGATAAGATCGCCCAGCAATACTGGCCAGTACAAGAAGAGTTACACTTCAAAGATGGACTCCTATATAGAGGCGACAGAGTAGTGGTTCCTGAAACACTGCGCAACAACACCCTGATGCAAATACACTCGGCTCATCAAGGAATCACATCTTGTCAAGCTAAAGCCCGCATCCATGTATACTGGCCGAACATGGCCAATGACATCAAGGAATATATACATCAATGCGCCATATGCAGAACACATGATCGGGCAAATACGGCTACACCTATTCAGCCACTACCTATCCCACCTCTACCATGGCATACAGTCGGAACCGATCTCTTTCAACATCAGGGACGCCACTACATATTATTGGTCGACTACTACTCGAAGTTTGTAGAAGCCCAAGAACTACAATCAACGACGGCCAACGCGGTTATACAATTCCTTGCCTCTCAAATAGCACGTTATGGAGCACCACGGAAACTAATCAGCGATAATGGTCCGCCGTACAACTCAACCGCCTTCAAGGATTTCCTCAGTGAATGGAACATCGAACACAGCACGTCAAGTCCTAACCACCCTCAAGCCAATGGACAATCGGAAAGAACAATCCAGACCATCAAAAATCTCATGGAGAAAGCCTTGAAATCAGGGACAGACCTCGATCACATTCTCCTGGAGTATAGAACCACGCCGAAACATAACTTACCATCCCCTGCGGAAATACTAATGGGTCGCCGCCTACGCACACAGCTGACCGCAAATGAAACACTATTGCGACCACATTACCCGATACGGACAATAACCAACACGCTGCAGAAGAGGCAGCAAGACATGGCACGACAGGCTGGAGAACGTCCAAATAGACCATTGCCTCATCTACGACCAGGCGATTCTGTCAGGTATATGGCAGGTCCAAGACAATGGATACCAGCAAGGGTTCAACAACGCAACCATAATGACGACTCCTACATAATACGTGCAGAAAATGGGCGCCTGTATAGAAGGACAAGAACGCATTTACGCCCCAATATGGGCGCGAAAACAGCCCATGAAAACCCAAGGCCAACAACAAGAACTCGACAACAACCTCTAGACGGAAAAGAAAATGCAGAACCATACATGATGATCAGACTACCGATCCGGAACCAAGTCGACCAGGAAATCCCACCAGAACATGACTCACTGAGGGCAGAAGAAAGACCGCAGAGAAACCAACGGTCAACACGGACCGAGGAACAAGGCCCACCATCATTCCCAAGTACCCGAGAGACCCAAAGCAACAAATCTATTATTGCCAGACCAGCTCAATCACTGGAAGGATTCAGCCACCAAATCACTAGGAGCGGCAGGATATCAAAAAAGCCAGATCTCTTCTCTTCGTAAAGAAAAAAAAAAAGTTGTTGTAATAGGCCTAGGCTTAAAGTCTATTTTTAATCTATTGCTAAAAAACTAATCTAAAATAACGCTTATCAATCTTAAAGTGATAACGGGGATTACCTATATAAAGCCTAACAGAATAAGCTACTTGGCAGAACGGAATAGAGACTGTGTATATAACTTATAAACTAAACATGAAATAAAGTTGTTCAAGTTAGACATTATCGCCTAGTCACTTAACTGTAGTACATATCATAACAACCCTCAGTCCAATAATTTATCTTACAATCTTTGAATTGCTAAGTCGTCCTATTTGACTGAAGCATCGTTTTTTTCGCGGCAATGACTCTTCAACTGAAGCCGCAGCAACCCTTTGTTTTTCAGGTTTGGATATCAATATGTTTAGCGCTACTAATAACACCATTTGTGCTTGCTGCGTCGTTTGCATTATATTTAAAACAGTCACGGTCATTTAAATCATTATACTTCAAATACTTGAAATGTATTTTGAAAACCACAATTAATGTGGGAAGTAAGTTACGCCAAGAATTATTACGTGAATACAAAATTTACAATTTTTATTGGAATTTAGATGATGTTTCAATTTTTCGAAATAAGACTATTCGGCTATTCTGGGCTTTTTGGATACTTGCAATTTTTAACATATCCATGTCCTTTACTGGTCTGTTGCTATCTAAAATAACAGTTTCGGATCGTGTATCGTACGTTGAAGATATCTTAGACATTCTCAAAGTTCCCAATCTTGAACTATATGATGGTAGAGCTCCAGAAGAAGAATGGGTAAGTTTAATTATGCTTTTAAAACATTTGCCTGAAGGGAAACATAAACAGTTTGTAATCAAAAAGTCCTCTATGCAAAAATATAAGTTAAAGGTGAATAATTATGACACGTGAATTTTTTAACAAGATTCGAAACTGTATTTTCATCTTGCTAATATTCTGAATTTAACTAACGTTACATTATTTTTTAACTTTAGTTTGTTCCAATTAAGTCAGAAGTGTTGCCAAGGAAGAAAAATGTTCACGAATTATATAAATTGGAAAACCAAGTAGATAGTTTGTCTTGCTTGGAAGATGACCTGCGGCCGTATTCTGCAGAAATGTTAAGCTCCTCCTTCTGCCCTTGGCTCGCTGGTTGGACCGTCAACCATTGCCCTTGGCCTTTTAATTGGCTACGTCTACCGGTGACGTTACATGCCTTGGCTCAGTGATTGGAGGTTCAACCGGCAAAAATAAGCCTTTGAATTCAGTTGAGTTTGAGTTTCAAGTTGAACCAAATTTCGGTGCAAGGTCAGTGTACAGTGTAAATTTGTCGCCAAAGGTCAGTGCTGCAACCTTTCACCGGAAACGTTGAAGATATTAACGCCACCTATCTTATGAACTGAATAGTAATTTCGTGCCGTCTGCTCTTTTTTAATTTTAAATGACGTCAACGTATTTCAGACAGCCGCTTGTTAAGGTAACATCGTTTAATGTTGAGTAAGTTATATATTTTCACGTAAATAATGTGCTTGACATATTTGTATAAAACAAGACGGCCCAAGGGCTCGTAATAGTAGCCATATCGTACGAGTGAATAGCCCCTCTATACCCTACCCTAATGAGTGGATAACCCCTCTATACCTTACCCTAATGAGTGAATAGCGCTATCTTTTTCAATGCTTAAATGATTTACCGTGCATAAAATCAGAGTGAATAGCCCCTCGATTCCCTACTCTAAACAGTGATTAAATTATAACCGTATAATAAATTTACTTATGCTGTAATTCTAATATTCCGGCGAATCGAAGAACAGATAGTTTTTAGTGATAATCCCCTCGATGAGTTTACAACATAGACTTATGCCGATGCACACTTATCGCATCTTATAAATTTCTAACAAGGACTTATGCCCAGAAACTTTTGAAAGAGAAAGTTTAGTTATAGTGATTACGCATTTTAGTGATTATCCCTCGAATTACCTTTAGCAATGCGAAAATGATCAAACGCATAACGCTCATTTAACACTATGTTAGCTCTATCTAAACCCACATTTGAATTAACCGCCAAAACGTTCCAGTCAAACATAACATAGATGACGATAGCTACCGAACGAGAACGAAACACATGAGGGGAAAATCGTTATCTATTTAATTAGCACATACATAAAAAGAAAATAAATATAAAAACCCCAAACATACAAATTCATAAGCATCCGACCCCACAGATAAAAATTCAAAAGTTTCCGACCCCACAGATTAAGAGGTACCCCACCCCACATCACCCCGACATTTTAGAGTTAAGAATAAATAATAAAAAACTCGGGGTTTCTATCAAGTCTCTATAGCTCAGTGGTTAGAATGGCTGTTTATTGCGCCAGTGACCCGGATTCGAATCCCGGGTCTGACCTGAAAAAATTTTAATTAAAATTAAATCTCTAACCGAGCCCAGTCACCCCTATGGGTGGGTTGTGGAAATATAAAGTTCCTTTTAAGCTAAAATCTGACGATAACGAAGCGACAACCCCGGCCACTACTACTACTACTACTACGGACAGCTCGGGTCAAACTAAGAGCCTATCGTATACTACGATATGGCTAAAAATAAAAACCAATTGTAATTGCCGAGTTAAGTATTAATCGTCAAATCTTTCCCTTTTTCCATGTTGTTACTTTGATAACATCGAACCACAATTACCTAAGCCTAATGAAGGCATAACGTGAAGGGCACACAGATTTTTGTATCAGTAATTTTATTGGTAATGGTGAAACAGTAATTTTTTCATTCCTGTGTAATTTATCTTCATTTTTTGAAGTTGTAATTACATGTATATTTATATTTTCTAACATTGGTAAGATTTATTTGTAGTTATTGTATTGAATTATACATAGTAATGAAACATGTTTAAAAAACTGAAAAAGGCGCCGCATTCCCTCTATGAGTTGAAGGTTGTACCCTTATTGGTCATCAGTGACTTAGGTAACACGCCCGAAGAGAGGACAACGATGTGATAACATATCACAAAGCAGGTAAATGATGTCCACCGCTAACGGAGAACCCTTTCCCGAGGTGACAATGAAAGACATTCCTCAACAATATTCCACTTGTTATAGAAGAACGTGAAGCTCTGCGTATTGCAAATTTGGTAAGTTCTCGTAATGTATTAACCATGTTATTAACATTATTTTTGTTGCAGGTGGGTGCAAGCTTCTTGAATAGCCTTCCTCCAGTTTTTGCTGAAGATTCCCCAAAGAGCCTTCTGCTTTCCATGAACATGGTGCTCATCCACTTGCCACTGAAGAACACAGAAAAGGTCATAAGAATGGTTTCTATTCGACGTAGGGTATAATAGTCCACCTTCTGAAAATTTCATTTGGACATTTTTTTTAGATAAAGGGTTGCTGCAAAGTCAGTTAACCATTAAGAGTTACTGCGGTGTCCTTTTAATTTTATTCTTCGCTTCAACATTTCATTGTTCTTTTTTCCATCATTCCTTGCTATTGTTTCTGCATGCATGGCCTTCCTCTATTGTTTCATTTATAAATGGGCTAAACTTTCTTATAGCTTAGTCGCTGCCTAGTAAGAAAAGCAAGAAACTCTCATAGCTTCCGCTAATGCATGTTTGGAGGCCCTACTCATGTTTGCGTCTGTTTGGCGAATAATGACTGCAAATGAAAGGGCTAGGAATGAATTCGAAAAGCTAAGGTTTGAAAATAAAAGCTTTAGACTGAAAGCCGAGAGTATTCAAGCTAACATCATGACCGAAGTGAAAAATTGCAGCCTGAAAATAATGACTAGTTTTGTTTTTTGAAGACATGCTCAAGCGAAGCATGTTCTACTTTACTGTAGATAATTTTCTAAATGCCATGAAAGTTTGTTTGAATAACGTCTCCCTGTATTTCGATTATTTTCAATGCTCAATTTGGCATGCACTTTCTTCATGACGGCATGAACTTTCTCTGATTATTGTATTCTCCTTTGTGATTTTATAGTACTCATTGTAGATATTCTATTAATTCATTTTCACCACAATTTCTTTAATATCCAATTTGACACGTACTTTTTTTCATTCACTCATTATAAATAGTTATTTTTTTCGCGTTGAATCCATTTAATTTATTACATGCGCTATTTGCTTGTATTTTATGATTTATTTCTCGCATACGTGTTAGTTTACTGTTAACTGATATTGTAATTTGGTAGACGCTTCATTTAATAAGCCAATTAAATTTATTGCATGGTTATATGCATGCATTGAATAATTTATTAGATAGACTTCATAGCATTTCTTAAATTATTTGGATTTTTGTTATCATTGACTGTTATCAAAAGGGGTTGTGAGCCTGTGTGGATAGTGCTTGTCATCCTCGTGGAGCCGGGGAGGGGTTTAAAAAAGAAGAAAAAGTCTGTTACCGCCTTTAATGCTTAAAAACCGCTAATGGCATGTTTTTAATCTATTCACATGACATTATTTATAACCAGCATGCCAGCACCCAATCAATCCCAATACGCTCTCAAACCCAAAAATTCAGCAATTTATTTTCCACGTGTATTAAACTTTACATATTTCTGACTGTCAAGAGTTCATTGCTCTTTTCTGTTGCATGATTGCAATTTACATCCTCCGAAGTCTTCATGACCACATACCTATTTTAAATATAACTTAACTATTATATTGTCATTCATTAGACCTATTTCAGATTTACCATATTCATATTAAGAGAAACAAAGAGGTGATTATACCAATTGCTGCATACTGAAATGCTTACTTTTCAAGTAACTGTTCATTGGGAGGGTGCAAATATGGTTACTGGTTATGTCTTATAAGTTATGTCGATTTGCGGTTGTAAAGCGCTAAGCGGGTGATCCGCGACTTCCAGTGTTAGTTGCGAGGCGCAAATGGCTTGACACTCAGTCTCTGGATAAGCTTGTTCGTCAGCAGTTGGAAGATATACCTCGTCTGAGAGGGGAAAGGATAAATATTGATTAAAGGGTAAGGGTGTATCTCGCTCATCAACACACCATTCCATGAGAATATGATAAGTGCGAAATTGTTAGTGCCACAAGAGCATGAACAAATTATGGAATTGCTCTTGCTATTTTGGTCATGCTAACTGCTCAAATAAGGCTTTAACCATTCAGTTACCACAGGCGATCAGCCCTCTCACTTTTTTACTGCAGTGACTTCTATACTGGGATCGACAGTTGCCACACAATCTGAACAAGTAATAAATCATAAAAGAAATAAATTAAATGGTGTGTTTTTATTTAAATCGGATTTTAAGGGGGTGAAATTAAAGAATTTAGTTGAATACTTCATAAATTAATTAATCCTTCATAAATTACACTCACCACTTTACTCGACACGTTGATCAACGTCGGGAGGTTGATAAAATGTGTTGAAATGTCGTCTGCTGTAAGTGCGTTCAGCACATAGCGTTACCGAAGCAACCATTAAAACCGGTGTTTAACCGGTAACTCATTTTTCAGTTTATGAAAAAACATTTTGAATTTGGTGTATAATTTGATAGTTTACATCTGAGTCTGCCCGGAATTTGCACCAATCACTGAGCCAAGGCATGTAACGTCATCGGTAGACGTAGCCAATTAAAAGGCCAAGGGCAATGGTTGACGGTCCAACCAGCGAGCCAAGGGCAGAAGGAGGAGCTTAACATTTCTGCAGAATACGGCCGCTGGAAAAGCTGCCAGTATGCTATCTTCATTATAAAACGATGGTCCAGATATATGTTTATCTATTAGATCTATCCGAAAAAACAAGAAAATACATATATGTTTCGAAAAACCCGTATGGATCCATCACGGCACACGTTCCATTTCGTAAATCTCTACATCCCGAAGCGCGGAAGATCTTAAGACATATGTAAGTATTCGAGCCCTGGCGACATCCATTTTGACTGTGAAAGAGGTGAAGTTGAAACTCAGTCGCTTGACTAGAATGGCTTTAAGGATTTCGGGTTTAAATTCGCCTCAATATTTTTAAACGGAATCGCGAAACGTAGCTAACGGGTATTACCATCTCCTAAGCTTGAAACTTAGAGAAAAATTTAAACGTTTTGATCTGTGGGATTAAAAATTTGGACAACAAAATGTAGGTTTTAAGGTGGGTTATGGTTGTAAAAATAGTAAGGTATTAGCCAATTTCAATTAAATATTTATTTTCATATTGACTTTTCAGTTTTGACTGAAATGGCACAATACCTACAGACCCTAAATTAAACTTAACTCTCGCATCCTAAACGTGTTCGATCGATAATAACATCTTCGATTCAAGATCTAATTATAGATGGGCCCCTGGTCCATTATTGAGAACGCGCAAGATCCCTCATTCAGCATCCCTCATAACTTACACACAAGGACTTAGTTAGTATCATAATTCAAGTCACGTTTAGTCTCCATCCCTGTACCCACATTTTGTTCGTTTTATGGCAAATCTGCCAACAAGAGAGTCCATCTACCAGATTTACGGCGCCTCGAAATCCCTTCTAACTTTCTATGAAGGTTACCATCGGCATCGTTCGTGTTAATAGCGGTATGCAGAGCGCTAAGCTTATCCTCATTAAAATTAGCAACGAGGTGTAAAGTTAACAGAAACGAATATAATCAGCTAAAGATTGACATGTCTTGATAGGAAAACAGTTACAGAGCGAGGCTCGCTCGCGTTAGAAAAAGTAACTAAATCTAGAAAATAAATGCATTACCAAAAAAATAAGGTGATTGAATTAAATTCTAAAGAGTTGTAAAATACGGATTGTGTTTAAATTTCATTAGAAAAATAATATCCGCGCTTCAGTCAACTGGTAAAACTCTTATCGTGTTGTTTTTTAGGCTTGGGCAAACCAAGTCTTTCTAATATAATATCAGAGAGGTGAAGCAACGCTGCATGCGTGTCAACACGCTCTGAGCCGTTACGGGTGTGCTACTTTGGGAATATCATCTGACCTAATGCTATTCGGGTTTCAAAAAGAGGTCTAGAGTCACAGTATCCTTGCATAGAAATTGGAAAAAGCACAAAGCCCTGGTCTATTCTTGAGCTTGCGAGCGTCCATCATATTCTACAGTCAAGGACCGATTATCCAGTTTAACCTCCGTCCCTTTAAACGACTTATTTTATTTATAACCATAGTATTGTTCTGTTTATGACATATCCGCCACCAGGGTAGCAATATACAAGAAATACTCCGCTCTGTCGTTTTATAAAGTGTGGTAAAAGTTATTTTGACCCAGACTTACAGAAAGTATGATAGGCTTATGGTTTTAAATTAGTAAAATTATAAGAACAAAATGTTTAACTTAAATATGAAAATTTTTAAAATTATAGAACGAATGTACTCTTCAGTTCCGGAATGTTTTATAAAAGTTTGGACAAAATTCGTTTCGGGGCAAGAAACGCTTTTGTTGAACCACCTAAAGCCTTCGAGGATGGGGAAACTGCGATGAAGATGGACATGTTAGTCTTGCCGTTCTTGATTCTGCTAACTGGATACTTACTTTCGTTAGTACAGATCATCCTAACATTGAAGAAGTTAATTGGTTCAAGATTCTAAAAATACTTGGTGGTGTCGTACCGACGATGTTTTAATCGTCTAGCTTGCGGCGAGTTAAAATGATTACAACAATTATAATTTCTTCTGCAAGCCTAATATAATCACCCATTTAATTTCCTTCGATTTGATTTGGTGCTTCATGATACAAAACTTTACTTTATTTATATTGATTTAAAGTTATAGCCTGCCTATTTAAGTTTAAAACCTGACTGAATAACTGTCTGTAACCAGAAGTCCATTAAATTAGCCTAGGAAGTAACCAAAAGCGGGGTTTGGGACTCACCTCTCTTGTGTAGCAATACTGAAGAAGGGCGAAACATTCGCCACCTCGCGATAATTTTTCTCAGATCTCCGGTTTAGGTGCGACTCGTACGCCAAAATTTGCCCTACCGAGAAAGAAAAAACTATTGGCCGAAAACGCCCCCTTCCACTGTAAAACCGAGCCCGCTTAAAAATAGGAGAAGGGATGGGGGTGTGAATTTTGGAACAGTCAAGGTCATTAAGTTTTTTATGACTCTTCATAAACTATTGAAAAAAAACTATTTAAAGGGAGGGTGAAGTAGAAAATCAAGTGGTTTTTTTATCGATTCCCCTACTATTTACAAGACCAGTCTGCATAGTCAAACATTCAGGAAATACTAGCTCCGAATGATTTTAAAATTCAAATTAGGTTGAGATTTAAAAGATAATTTTAAATAAGGACGTCCGACCAATCGCGTAACCCCCTGGCTTTTTGTAATTAGTAGAAGAATCGATTAAAAAAACCACTTGATTTTCTATTTCACCCTCCCTTTAACAACCTTGGCCGTTCCTTTTTTTAATTTTTTATAAAGCAAACAATCTACCCTTTAGAGATGCAGCGTTCATGGGCTGAAGAAGTCACGCCCCGCTCACGTCAAGGAAGACTTTCTAGAGAGGAGCTCGAGATTTCTAACTGTGTTAGGAAAGGGGGGAAAAATTTAACCCCCTATCCATGGAGTTAGAAGGAGTTTTTATCCCAGCAGAGACGTACGCTATACCAGCCATTGAAATTGTTCACTTCCTAGGCTAATTTAATGGACTTCTGATTGAAATCAAAGCAACTTAACATGTTACAGTAAAATGAAGTAATTGTAGTGCAGAATAACTTTTTTTATTATTGGGGCTGTTTACGAAGAGTGTGGGCGTCGCGAGCACTTAACGATAAATTGACCTTGTTTGATTGAATTAAATAAGTTAGACCCTGGACAGGGACCGTCCCTAAACTACGTCACGCGAAAAAAAGCATTTTTTGACCCCCCGTCCCCCCAGATCACGCTTCGTCACGCTTTTCTCAGACCCCTCCCCTAAAAACCACGTCACATTTCTTTAACCCCCCCCTCCGCACTATGATTTGTCTTAATTTACAAATTTAATTTGACTAATTTTTTGAGTGATATGCCGCCCTCTCAGAAATATTTTGCTCGGCTGAAAATTCAAGTTCTCTTCCCTCTGATTGACCTTTAGAATTTTAATGTCTGGATGTGCTTTATATAAGATTCAAAAAAGTTCCATAAAGTTTAGTTAAAGGGGCACACTTTTTAGGTTTCGACACTGTCACCGAAAACAGACTAATCGAGCTTGAGATTTAGAAAATTTGCCAAAGAAACGAAACCATTTCAATCGGTAGGGGGATTTGATTCATCCTCACAAATAATAGGGCCGAATAAACAGAGACATAGGAGAGTTTACGCTGTTTATTTTAAATGCGCTATTTAAATTGGCTATATAAAGGTGTAAATAGTAGATAATTGCTTACATTTTCTACTATTTAAGCGATGATGGAATAACAATTTTGGTAAATTATTGTAATGGTGGTCTGTGGAATGTTGTCTTTCTTCTTCTATAACATAAGAGAGCCAATCGGCCTCTTACTGACTTCGTAACAAAATCAATGCTAAATGTGACGTCACGCATCGAAGAACCCCTCCCTCCCCCTTGTCACGGACCGTCACAAATATAGAAACCCCCTCCCCCCCATAAGAGTGTGACTTAGTTTATGGACGGTAGCACACAACTTGTCAAAATAATTAGTGATTATAGAACTTTATGGGTATTATAAAATAAGCTGTATTTCTAAACAGTTCATTAGATGTTAAGCTTTAATAATGATTGAGAAGAACCTTTCTCAAACCTTTCTCAATTAATGATGAGCTAAAACGTTTAACGAAAAAAGCAGTTGATCTATACCTTCATTATAGAAATAATGAAGGAAAACCCTACCAGTCTTTTGTCTAAATTTAGTTGGTATATGCTTAGAAACCTCAGTATCTTTTATTCATTTAATTGTTTATATTTTACAGAGCCTTAAATAATTTGACCTTACCAACCCTAACCTAGCTTATTCTAGCCCAGGCGTAGAAAACCTTACCCAGGCGCCAAATGTTTGTCAGTAACGATATTTTGGAATAGGCATCAAATTACTCGGGAAGTAACTAATCTAACTCAACTGTACGAAATGCAAATAATGAACTCCATTGACGTTTCGTATTTGAAACTCTAAAGCAAATATTGCTTTGTAATTGGGAATTTCGCTAAATTCAGATTATTTAATGTCGACGTTGCAAATAAATCCCAGTGGTCCGAAATGCGCAACTCCGCTAGTTCCGTATCTTATTTGGCGCAGTTAGGAAGAAGGGCAATTTGGTTCATTGGGAAAGGATATCCAATGACAATAAAGCATTTATTTATTTATTTATTTGATACTCCTCGAATAGCCCTGCCCTTAGGAGGTGGGCGGGTAAACAAATATTTCATTAATTTCTATAGTTCTCTTTGGTCTTTCAGTTTTTCCCGTTAATGTATATGAGAGAAGATCGAAAAAAAATTAATAGACCCGTTATTGACGACTACGATGGAATTATTGCCGAAATCATGCTCGCAATAAGAAGAAATCTCAAGTAAATATACTGAGCGATTTCCTTACTAATATAGGCTGTGATAGATATCTTACGGTTATCTTCCATCTAACCGACCTTTAAAATAATAATAATTATCCTATTTTGTAACTTAAGTTACAGAGGCATATGCTTATAAAAAGTGCTTTCCGAGACAAACAATGCATATACATTTAAACTTAGCTTGCTTATTAGTAAACAGGATTGTGTATAACGCAAGGCAAATGGCGGTTTTTACTGTGTTTTTGCCCCACCCATAAAAATAGCTGATAATAATGATTCTTTTTTACTTTTAGCCTAACCTATCAGCAGGTGTACTCACCGGAAAGATTACAGTTCTATCCTTACGCTTTAATCTGTGTGTAGCGATTATAAATAAAGATACTTCAACCGATCTAGGCTTTACCCAAACAAAATTGATTAAATTTTTGCGTCAGAGAAACTATATCTTTACGTATTTATTTTAGAGGTTAAATAACTGGAACTTAAAGACCTTCCTGAACGGTTATTCGTATAATCGTATGAGAAAAGTGATATTTGCGACGGAAATCTTTTACTCCAAAGTTACTATGTTTTCGCAGCTTTCTCAAACGCAAAATGATAGTTTTTTTTCGAATATAATAACGTTACCTTTATGGGTAAGACAAAAGGTTTTCCATCATTGAAAAAACTATCCGCAATTCTCAATTCAACCTCTCAAAACACTTATGGTTGTTTTAAGTTTCTTGGATAAGTTTTTCTGGCTATTTTGGTTCTTTCGGTATTAACGAAAGCTTTCCAAAAGTCAAACAAACTTGGGTCTTACATGTGGATGCATTTGGCACCACTCGTTCAGCAAAGTGAGAAAATACCGTCAATATTTTTAAGAAACATCGCATAAGTTCATACGATATGTTCCCTAAGTATGACACTTCCTATACTTCTTAATGCTAGAGACTTATAGCTCGAGCTAGTTCGAGAACGAAAAGAGAAATATAAATACATTTCGTTAATTTGGCATTCCATCTTCCTACCTAGTCTGTACTAATGAAGCCTTTGACAGCGCCTCACCAGGCGCCGCTTTACAAGAATCTATAATCTAAGTCACTTCATGACAAGCTCTCAGTAACCAGTGACAAACTTATGGAACATATCTTATGAACTTATCGTTTCCGTTGAGACAAATAGTTTTATTTTAGATTCGGAGGTGAAAATTGTCCACCGCGTATCAGCGCATTTGTTGAACATCTGGTACTCGACTTTGATAGTCCTGAACATTGTCGTGTTGGGCTCTATAACCGCCGGTGTCTTAGTCGGGCAGAAAATTGTAATGAATCATTTAAAACATTAAATACACGATGCATGGCTCCGATGCCATGAAAGATTTTTTTCATGTGAGTAATTCTACGCCTCTTGATTGAGCAAAGACACTCGTACAAAGTGATAGATCACTCGTTTCTGAAAAAAGGCACCTTCTGTCCCTCGAATTCTATACCACTTCGAAAATGAACAGTTTGGATGATATGTTGTCGTATTTTATTAGGGAATACCCTGTAATGTTGGAAAGAAAATTTGAGAAAGATTATACAACCCGAAGAAAGGTGTCAATCGCTTCAAGAAAGTCGTGAAACGAGAATTAGTTTATATCGAATCGACTGGCAAGAGGAAGTTGCTGATCTCGATAAGTTTTGTAAAGAACAAATGAGAGGGGAAAACGACGGCCGTCCCTTAATTTACCAGTCACCTTTTCCCTTGAAAATGGATTCAGTTGGGTTCATGATGTCACGAAATCATACAATTGACATGGAGACTTTGGAACGAATTAGTCAAACGTAAGCCTGTAATAAAGTTATAACGCTCTATCTCTTACCACAGAAATAGCCCCCTTTCCGGGGCGAATGGCGTTTTCTACTATAAAACTGCCCACAAAACGGCGATAAACAGTTAATTCCCCTCTTTACCAAAGTATTCTCCACGATCAATTTATTGATACTGCGTAAGACAATTACCCCATAGATATTGTGATGATGGTCAAGTCGTCAAAGTGATTGTGATAACCTTGTTGAAGATTTTGTTTTTGGCGAATTGGAATATTTCAGGTTTGTGGGAGAGTCAATTTTAATTGAGGTGACCGACTGAAAAATCACCTCAAACTTTATGATAATTAATTACGACGTTTTGTATAAAACATAAATCAAACACTTTATTTATAAATCAAGTTAATGGTAAATTGGCTCATTTGGAGGTGGCTGAGTTTAAGGAATTTGCCCATTTGGCGCCTAACTAAAGATGTTGAGAATTGTTTTCTCGACTAAAGGAATTCTCGGTCTATACAGTTTTTTTTCGAAGGTAAATTTTTGTACTCATAGTTCAGTGTAAGCTGGGAGCGAAGAACAGATAAAGAAAGGGGTGTAACCCCTAGCACGGTACGGGATGGAAAGTTTCGAGAAAACCGCTGACTCATTTCTTCGTATTTTTGGTTTTTGAGGTGTTTTTGACCCCAGCTTACACGGCCGTTTTTCGCTACTGTACCTTTATCACAAGTATCAAGGTATTACAAAAAAAAACATTTATTTGTTACAGATTGCTTTAATTTATTTTATAAGGTTACAAAATACAGATTTAAGTATATTTATACAAAAAGAGATAATAATCAGAAAGTGCAAATTAAACTAAATTTAAATAAAGATCAATTCAAAGTTTGACGCGTTAAATTCAACAATTATCCCTCGAGCAACTGGAATTTACGAGAGATACCTCAACCTTGTACCAGTATTGCCAATAATTTCCGGGGCGTTAAGCTGAACGAGAGTTAAAAATAGGTTCATAGTCATCAGCATTTAATGAGTAAGATACTCCGCATAGATACATTCTACTTGGAATCTTTAAGATTTCAAAGAAATTATGCATGGCGTCACGGGTGAAGGTTTCTACAGATCCTCCTTTTTAATTCAAGCCGAAAGGCCTGCAAGAAATCCATGTATTTCTGGTAGAGCTGGTACTAAAAGAAATATTCTTACAAACAAACTCAAAAACAAGATTAGTTGATGACTTTCAACCCTGCTGGGTGGCAGAGCGGGAAAAATTCGCGCAACAGTTATCTTTCTGCAAAATACCCGAAAAGTTTTAATCATAATTCACAAAACATAGGTGACAAGCATTCATTTCAAACAAGTACCCCAGTAGCACATGGGCTCCGCAACTCCCGCAGTACAATCTTTTAACAGTCCGTGTGTCTGCTAGGTGTCTTAAAAAGTCGGGACTGATAATACATGTAAACACAAGCCTTTAAGCAATAAAGTAAACAGGCCATTATTATTACTAATTTTATTAGTCACTTGACAGACTCCTAATGCTCTAAATTCAGCCTGTTTTTTCTTACCCAAGATTATATTAAGTCAGTCCGCCGGCTTGACTATATTAAGTCTCGCATTTTCAGTTTCAGTCTGGTTATGAGACAGTCCGCCGGCTTGACTATATTAAGTCTCGCAATTTCAGTTTAGTCTGGTTATGAGATAGTCCGCTGGCTTCTCCATTTTAAGTCTTTCACGATCAAGTTTTAATCTTGTTATGTGACAGTCCGCCGACCAGAATATATTAAGTCTCGCACTTTCAGTTTTAGTCTGGTTATGAGACAGTCCGCTGGTTTCTCTGTATTAAGTGTGGCGCATTCAATTTATACTCTTGTTTTGAGACAGTGCGCAAGCTATTCTATATTAAGTCTTGCTCATTCAAATATTAGTCTTGTTATGAGACAGTCTGCCGGCTTCTCTAAGTCTCGCACGTTTAAGTTTAAGTCTCTAAAAACAAGAGTATAACTTGAACGCGCCACACTCAATACAGAGAAGACGGCGGACTGTCTCATAACTAGACTTAAACTGAAAATGCGATACTTAATATATAGAAGCCGGCGGACTGTATCACAACCTGACTAAAACTGAAAATGCGAGACTTACTATAGGCTAGAGAAGCCGGTGTACTGTATCACAACCTGACTAAAACTGAAAATGCGAGACTTACTATAGGCTAGAGAAGCCGGTGTACTCTCTCATAACCAGACTAAAACTGAAAATGCGAGACTTAATATAGAGAAGCCGGCGGACTGTCTCATAGCTAGACTATAACTGAATATGCGAGACTAAATATATTGAAGCCGGCAGACTGTATCATTACCTGAATAAAACTGAAAATGCGAGACTTAATATAGAGAAGCCGGCGGACTGTCTCATGGCAAGACTATAACTGAAAATGCGAGACTTAATATAGGCTAGAGAAGCCGGTGTACTCTCTCATAACCAGACTAAAGCTGAAAACGCGAGAAGGCGGCGGACTGTCTCATAACCAGTCTAAAACTGAAAATGCGAGACTTCATGTAGAGAAGCCGGCGGACTGTCCGCTGGCTTCGCTACATTTCAGTACCTGATATCCATTATATAGTATTGTTATTTGATATTGTAGGTGTCATGGGTTTTTATTTTATTCATTATATCAGTCCCTGACTTCCTTGGTTTTATCTTGTAATGAGACTTTCCCCTGGGTTTCCCATAATAAGTCTAAGACTTAGTACTCTAATTAGACAGTCCACTAGTTACGATATATTAAGTTTCGCGCGTGCTCAATTTAGACTTCTCTACTTTTGAGGTTCCAACTTCCTCGAGTTTGTTGGAATTTATCTGGATTGTATCTATATCATGTCAACGTTCTACTTTTTCAATTTGTTCCATTTTTCATTTTAAACTTCTGTTATTTTATTTTAATGATAAAAGTTAACGGAATTGTGTGGTTTCCTTTAATAATAATCCATGGTGACAGATTACTAGCAGCGGACGGATAGCGGCATGCTCCTCAAGTGCTCACGACTCCCACAATCTTCGTGAACTTCCCAAAGTGTAGGATTTCGGTTGAGTTAAAAGTTAGGAAAACCTAAATAATATCGAAACTTATTCTCCACTAAAGTTCCACGATTCTGCTGATGTAAATTTGAACTACAAGCACAATTTTCTTTAAAAATCCATTATATTTCAACAACTAACTGTAAAATGTTAATTTACCCAGATTTTAATATAAATTTGTCTTTATAAGCATTATTTTACAATAATATCAAAGAAAATGTTACGGATTATGGCTTATTTCACCATTCCCTTATATTTACATAAGCCTTCAAATCCTTTGAAAATATAACTCTTTGCTACTCTGTTATTATTGGAGATTAAATAGCAATGAACCCTTTCGATAAGTGCAGTCTTTTGAAGCTATTTAACACATTTCGAAAGTCGCCAAAAGTGCGGGAGTTCGGTCCAATGGGATCTCCCAATTATGGTTTCGATCGAAATGTTTGGAACTGTCCGTTTACCAGCCGATATCGTGTCCATTCGCTATCAAATATCTTGTCCATTTGCCAGGCGATATCGTGTCCATTCGCAATCCCATATGTTGTCCATTTGCCAGCCTATATCCTGTCCATTTGGCAGTAGATATCGTGTCTTTTTGGCAGTAGATATTGTGTCCTTTTGGCAGTAGATATCGTGTCCGTTCGCCAGCCGATATCGTGTCCGTTCGCCAGACGATATCGTGTCCATTTACCAGCCGATATCGTGTCCATTTACCAGCCGATATCGTGTCCATTTACCAGCCAATATCGTGTCCATTTACCAGCCGATATCGTGTCCATTCACCAGCCGATATCGTTTCCACTTACCAGCCGATATCGTGTCCATTCACCAGCCGATATCGTGTCCATTCACCAGCCGATATCGTTTCCATTTACCAGCCGATATCGTGTCCATTCAACAGTCGATATCGTGTCCATTCAACAGCCGATATCGTGTCCATTCAACAGCCGATATCGTGTCCATTCAACAGCCGATATCGTGTCCATTCAACAGCCGATATCGTGTCCATTCGCCAGCCGTAATGGTGTCCATCCGCAAGCCGTTTTTGCGTCTATTCACCTTGCGATTTCATAACCGTTTACCAGTTGATTTCGCGTTCATCCACTTGCCGATTTTCTGACCGTTTCATTGCAAATTTTGTGTCCTCTAGACTATCAATTTCGTGTTCGTTCTCCTGCTGATTATATGACCGTTTGATTGCAAATTTCTTGTCCATCGCTTACCGATTTCGTATCCATTAAGTGTATTTTGCAATCAACCGTAGTAAACATGCGTAGATACTGGGATAGCAAGACACTTATCTAGGCGGACATTTCGCACTGTAGGGTACGGTCTAAGGTCACAAATCAGGTTATCCAAAAAACCGTCCAGCTATTTAAAATTCAGTACTGTGCCCGCAGTTGATTTTTGTTGCAGGGGAAGTGTTTGGACAATTTTTACAATTACATAACCCTTCAATTCGTTCACAACTGAATTTCCTTGCTGCTCCGTTATTATCGGAGAGAACTTAGCAGTGAACACTTCATTTAAGTTCAGACTATTGAGGCTGTTTTCCACTTTTCGATAAAATGCTAGAGTTCGATCGAATGGGACCGGCCCGATTTTAATTTTGGTCGAATGGCAGTTTTGTCCATTGTAAAATGTTAAATTTCAATCCACTTGAACACAAGGAGAATAATCAACATCAAGGTCCTATTTCCGTCTTTTAACCATAGCCCCTAGTTCTGAAAGTTGTGACGATGAGCTCTTTAACATATCCAACCGAGCTCGCGTGCATCGAGAGAAAAATTCTATAATCTCGGCCTAGACCGAGAACGAGATTTTGAAGCAGCGCTCCACAGCGGTGGAGATTGAAGTTAAACAGGCGGGGCTAATTTAAGGCTGAGTAAGTTCAAGCATTGAGGGTTCATTGAGTTTAAGTTTCATGTCTTTTTGGGGGGGCGAAATTTTTTAGCGCGACCCAGCTTTCCGTGGCTGACTTTAGTTGGGGCCGAGAATTATACGTTAGGAGAGAAAAATTTTGGGTGTTCGTCTGTCGTTTACTCTACAGTAAATACGTTCGGCCTCGCCTTGGGATGTTACCTTTTAAGAACATTCGAGATGAGACGTTCGTCAGCGAGAACCTGACACACCATACACTCATTCGTAAGCTGGAGAGCTATGACCTTGATGTTGATTATTCTCCTTGCGACTAGAGTCATTGCCGGGCTCCGTCTAGAATACCTTCTCTAATAATAAATCACTTTGCAAACTCTTGCTGGTTCATCACCCTTTTTGGCTCTTTGACAAGAAATGACGTTGAGAAATGTCTTGTTAGGTCTAGGGAAATTTTCTAGGGAGTCGAAGGAAATGTTTTAGGAGGTCGAGGGAATGTTTTTGGGAGATTGAGGGAAATTTGAAAGAAATTTTTTGGGTGGTTTAAGGAAATGTTTTGGAAGGTCGAAGGAATGGTTTTGGGAGATCGTGGAAATCATAGTGGAGACTCTTTTGAAACACTTTCAGAAACAGAAATTGTGAGAAAAACAGATTAGGGGGGTAAAAGGACATATTTTTGGAATTCCATGGGATCAATTGTTAAGTGTTTCTTAAGTATATTTTATTAAGACACTCTTAAGAAATAATTTTGGGAAAAAGGTGCCAAACTTCCTAATATTTCCCATTGATACGTCTTAAGAAATTCTAAAACACTCTTTCTAATATTTCTTACGCTTTCTTAAGAACTTTTTGGGTAAGGGAAAGTCGCGCTTTATTTTTATCCAGTAAAATGCATGATTGACTCTGCTATAATTAATAAAAACTGTCTTTGTAGACAAAGACGAGAAAAAGTAAGAGATAAGTGTAGAAAATTGAATGCCTGAAGTAACAGATATTAAATTTTCACTTTTGAACACATGATTATAAAACATCAATTATTTGAAAAAATTCTTATCTTAGTTTTTTCACCAAAATTACTTTAGTAAAAATATTTTAATATGACACTTATATATCATTTTAGAAATAATACGCGTTTTCCATTTTTTCTCTCAAATATTCCAATCAGGTTGAGCCCTATAAGGAGAATAAAATGGACAGAAAAACGTTAATAGCTGATAAAGTAAAAACCGTATCAAAACAAGAAGTGTTCGTTAATTTCAAAGTTTTCGAAGTTTCAAAAATTGACGTAATGTATAGCTCTCTAAAGATCACGATCAATCTACAGATCTTTTCGACCCTAATATCAACATCACAATTAAACTGCCTATGTTACTTTCCGCTTCGATATTTCTCATTTAAAAATATAAAAATTAAACTCGTAAATCTCAGATTTTTCAGATATGCAAGTATTTGAACCTTAAGACCATGTCAGTCTCTCCTCCCTGGTAAAACGTAGTATCAAGCTAGTATCCTTTAAAAAATTCTTGAAGAAGCCTTTTTCTAGAGCTTATATTGGGAGCAAAATACTAGGGTAAATAATGTTAAAAAAATTTTCCGCAAATGAAATTTTGGTGAAAAAAACTAAGATATGAATTTTTTTCAAATAATTGATGTTTTATAATCATGTGTTCAAAAGAGAAAATTTAACATCTGTTACTTCAGGCATTTAATTTTCTACACTTATCTCTTACTTTTTCCCGTCTTTGTCTACAAAGACAGTTTTTATTAATATCTGTTACTTCAGTCTTAATATTAATTAAATAGTTTAGAAACCTTAGGAGAGAAAACGTTTTAGGGCGTTGCACTTACCATAGTTAAAGCTTTTGAACTGACCAAGCATCTATTACATAACTTCAAACCTCACTGCTTGACTTGACAATCAACGTCCAGTCAAACTAAAATTGCTTTCCCGTCATTTTCACATGCAAATCACAGAGCAAGCGGTAGTTATACCACAAAAAGATTAAGTAGACCTGAGCATTCCATAGATCTGAGCACCAACAGATGTCAAAGAATTGTGCGCCAACACAAGTCATATGCTTATCGGCAGTCTAGCTTAATTACCCGCCATCGGTAATCTAGCTTAATTACCCGCCACCGGTAGTCTAGCTTAATTACCCGCCACCAGTAATCTAGCTTAATTACCCCCCACCGGTAATCTAGCTTAATTACACGCCACCGGTAATCTAGCTTAATTACCCGCCACCGGTAATCTAGCTTAATTACCCGCCACCGGTAATCTAGCTTAATTACCCGCCACCGGTAATCTAGCTTAATTACCCGCCACCGGTAATCTAGCTTAATTACCCGTCATCGGTAATCTAGCTTAATTACCCGCCATCGGTAATCTAGCTTAATTACCCGCCATCGGTAATCTAGCTTAATTACCCGCCACCGGTAATCTAGCTTAATTACCCGCCATCGGTAATCTAGCTTAATTACCCGCCATCGGTAATGTAGCTTAATTACCCGCCACCGGTAATCTAGCTTAATTACCCGCCACCGGTAATCTAGCTTAATTACCCGCCACCGGTAATCTAGCTTAATTACCTGTAATCGTTAATCTAGCTTAATTACCTGTAATCGTTAGTCTAGCTTAATTAGCTGTAATCGTTAATCTAGCTTAATTACCTGTAATCGTTAGTCTAGCTTAATTACCTAAAATCATTTAGTTTTTGCAACGAAAGAGAGTAAAATCAGATAAAATTCCGCGGTAAAACAGCGCATGTGGAAGAGAGGCTTTCTCCTCGGCTTTATCCACGGTAAAACGGCGTAAGTTCAACATTCTCAAAAACCTTAAAAATTGTCTTAGAAAAAGGTTTATTTTTTGATATAAAACCGTTCCCAAACGTAACAAAGGAATATTTCATTTCAAAAGGGTGGCCACAAAATGGCTAAATTGGAGAAAAGCTCCATGTTATTTCTATGGGAAAATTTTACTTTTTCACCAAAAACACTGACTAATTTTATTGAAATGAAAACCACCCTTAGCAACTTTATTTTTTATAAAATTAACTAATGCGTGGATCTTTTTGAAATCTTAGCCACATATTGAGGGCCCAAATTGAAGTTCTGTGGGTTATTTTCAAAACAGTTGAAACAATACAAAAAAAGTTACATCCAAACAAAAAACCCTCCTTTTACATTAAGAGCAGTATGAAGTCTTATCTAAGAGAGCTATCGCTCTCCTAGAACTAGGAATAGATGGCATAAAGAGGAATCGATTACAGACATCATTATCTTTGCAGAAGTTATTAAGTTTTAGCATTTCAAATTTTAGATAAACGATTCTTCGTATTCAGCTTTGTCGAAAAAAGGAGTGGAAACATTTCAATCCCTTAATGATCCCAATGCTATAAAACGATTGGCGTATGGCAGAGCTGCTATTATTGGACAAACACAAATGTTTTGGGACTCGGGTCGAGGACATTTGTTTCAACTAAAGAAACAACTGGATGATCAACAAAGATGGATTTATGTGGGAAAGAAAACCTACGAGCCTACATTCGGTCATATGTTTTTCAACAAAAATATTCCTCGAAAAATCTTGGAAAATATCGACTACACGTAAGTATATCTCTATACTTATTGAAATAATGCGATTTCGATGAGATTTTATTTCATAGTAGTGCATTTAAGTTCGTAGTTATTTAACATGGATAAGCGCCTTTTAGCGCTTTACATTTCGGAACCTTGTTTAACTTACTGAGGCTTGTATTTAATGTAGCCACAACCGTAATATTAACGGGTATGAGAAGCTTCGTTTGAAAAACCTCTGATTTATATAGCAAAAGATATAATTAATTACTGTGAAATTGTGAATTCAAAAGTATCAAGCTTTTTTTTCTTCGATTTCTGGTTATTTGGCAATATGCATTTGAAAATGCTTCATATGAAATATTTCAAATCCACTTTTTAAGAAAGGCTAAAACGTTTTCCTGTTTTTGACGTCACACACGCGAGATGGTGCCACTCTCTCCGCTATCAGACCCAGAGTTTAGACAGGGGAGAGCTCGAGACGCTTATACCTCGCGCGTATAGGATTCCCGCGCTTTTTTCCTCAACGTCATAGTGATGTCATAAAACAGACGAACAAGCTCGACAAGACAAAATGATTTGTATATCGAAACAGAGTTTTCGTGATTTTCCAATGGATTTTAAAAATAGAAACTTTGGTTCAATTATATTAAAAACTTGATATTTTGAAAGTAGAGACTTGAAAGTGTAATATGATACCACTTTCGTGCTAAAATATGATATGAAATTGTAAATTCTCATACCCTTTAAAATAGTTCAATTCACGGTATATATGCTCATTATTGGCTTGAGTATTCCATTCGTTAGTTAATCAATCTATGATGTAACTTTCACGACTCAATTGTGAGCTTAAGTAACACAGAACTATAGGGCAACGAGAATTTTAGATTTTAACTGTTAGAAGTTAATAATTAGAGGTGAATACTTTTAAAATTTGGAGTATCCAAAAATTACACTTTACACATTAAAGCAGCGAAGATCAGCTTAGCTTGTATTCTTCGTAGGGTAATTTGGCGTAGCCAATTCCTTTTATCAAGCGTCGATATTTTCATTATTTAATCTCTGTTTTTCCCACAGTGTCGCAAGGATATTTGAAACTAGTCTACTCTCCACACATTTCTTTGATGCAAACTTTCAAGCTCAGAATTACCTGCTCGAGTCTGACAGTTTGATATTGGACGAACCCATGGACTTGATCTTTCTCTGTTCCGTGTTTCGAGTCTTTGTTGTTGGAAATACTATGGCAGCGTTGGTTTTCATCTTTGAAGTGGTACTGTATGTAGTGAAATTTTGCACGACCGTTCTAAAATAGGTACATAGCTATTTATAAGTTTTATTTAAATTTATTGTTGTAAACTGACTAAATACAGCAATTTCTTTTTCTACTACAGGCTCGATTGCAAATTTTAGGTAAAAATCATCCATTTAAAACTTTAAAACTGTTTCAGCATAGGCTCAATTTTTTTTTAATTGTGTTCAATTATCGAAAATTAGGTTCCTGCATTTATTGTTACGTTAGCCTATTTATTATATATAATGCCTAATTTTCGGGCTGCAACTAGCGCAACAAAGGGAATATTTTTACAATTAAATAAACCGTGAAACATAAATCTATTTGCTCATTTTAAACCACTATAAGATATAATTTGAACCATTATGCAATACTGTATTGCTCTTACAATCTCCGTGATAGCACCTTTTTGGCGCCACCGCGAAAAGGAATTTTATACTCGTTAATGACAAACGAATACGTCAGCCTGATGTAATACAGTTTTTTAATTACCGTGAATAACACACGGGGTCTTTTCCAGTAAGAAGGTAAATTCTAAAACCATTTACTTTACAATATCTTTTCAGAAATATTTTCTTTTTATTTAACCATTTAAAAATTGGCTCGCTTAGCATATGAAAAGACTAAATATTTCATCATCGCGCTAACTAAAACACTCTAGCTGCTCATTTTTATGACGAGGTATACCATGTATGTAAGGTATTTTTTCGAATAATTTAAACATTACTACGAGTAAAGATTTAATGTTAAAATGTCACATATGAATAAATTTTGCAGCGGATTTTTCCTTACGAAGTATGATAATGCCGGTATAAATCCAAATTCCTATACTCTTATAGTAACGAGAATGAATTTATGATATAATTAGAAGAGGGACCATTAATTATTATTGAATATCTAGATGTGTTCACCAACATCGGCATAATGCTCACTCATTTTCGCGAATTTTACTTAAATTTTCTTTATCGGTTAAATCACATCTAAATTAGCAAAGACACTAAACCATTGCGTTTGGTTTTATTTTTTATTAGTCGCTAAAGTTGAAGAATACACTACATTTATTTATCATTGACTAATGAACTATCGTTAATCTCCAAATAAACGGAATGGAATATAGAATTTAAAAGAATTTTTATGTGTGTATCATTAAATGTAAGAAAACGTGACTAATTTTTACAAGAAATGTTTTATAAACTTTATCGAAAAGTGTCTGTTATTTATTTATTTGGTTACAATTTGTGCCCATTTCTGCTTTTTAATATAATAAATAAATTTTAGTTTTAAAAGTGTACTACATTTTTTTTAACATTTACAAATTCTTTCTTAGACGAATTTCTCCTCTCCGAGTGACGACGACGTCACGGAGAGGTATTACACTGGACGTGTCAGTCTGTGTGCGTTTGTCACGGTGTTCCCAGTTGGCAAATCGTAGCGTTCCCGTTTCACAGCAAGAAATATTGACTTCTACTCCATTATCATCGTTAGGGTTAAGATGTACGAGGCGATCGTCTAGGGTTACGAGAAACGTCTAACTTCCCAATGGCAGGGCTTCCACCAAAGGTTTCCGCAATTGCGCTATTTCTTATTATTTACAGTTAATCAATCGCTTTATATGCCTAAATTTACGAAAATTCAGAAAAGGTGTTCGTCAAACGTTAACAATTGCTATAATTCAAATTATTTTAGGAATAACGTTTGTCAGAAGTCCATTAAATTAGCCAAGGAAGTAAACAATTACAATAGCTGGTATAGCGTACGTCTCTGCTGGGGTAAAAACTCCTCCTAACTCCATGGATAGGGGGTTAAATATTTTCCCCTTTCCAAACACTGTCAGAAATCTTGACGTCCTTTTTAGGAAGTCTTTTTTGACCGTGAGCGGGGCGTGACTTCTTCAACCCATAAACGCTGGATTTCTAAAGAGTAGATTGTTTGCTTTATTAAAAAAGGAACGGCCACAGCCGTTAAATAGTTTTTTTTCAATAGGTTTATGAAGAGTCATAAAAAACTGAATGACCTTGACTGTTCCAAAATTCACACCCCCATCTCTTCCCTTGATTCTATGCTAAAGAGGGCTCGGTTTTACAGTGGAAGGGGGCGTTTTCTGCTCCCTTTGGAGATCCAGCCTTAATTTTCAGCTAATAGTTTTTTCTCTCTCAATAGGGCAAATTTTGGCGTACGAGTCGCACCTGAAAAATTATCGCGAGGTGGCGAATGTGTCGCCCTTCTTCAGTATTGCTACACAAGAGAGGGAAGTCCCAAACCCCGCTTTAAGTTACTTCCTAGGCTAATTTAATGGACTTCTGGCAAGGCTAATAGTTTTTCTAAAGGGACAGATTATGAAATGTTTATTTGATGGGAGGCTGAGCAGTTCAAAATAGTTCAACTGAAAATGTGTGCGGCGGTGGGTAACGAGGTTCTAAAAAAACCAGAATCCCAAGATATTTTAAAAATATTGAAATTGAAAACATTCATTATACTTAATCTGGGATAATCCAAAGGCTCTTCGTTAAGCCTTGGTTCTTTCAATGCTCCAAGTCGCGCTTTATTTTTATCCAGTAAAGTGATTGACTCTGATATAACTAGAAATCGATGGCATAAAAAGAAATCGATTACAGACATCATTACTTCGGCAGAAGTAATTAATAATGGTCGACATTTTAAATTATAGAGTAACGATTCTGCGTATTCAGCTTTGTCGAAAAAAGGAGTGGAAATATTTCAATTCCTTACTGATCCGAGTGTCATAAATCGATTGGCGTATGGCAGAGCTGCTATTATTGAACAAACACAAATGTTTTGGGACTCAGGTCAAGGAAATTTTATTCAACTAAAAAAACAACTGGATGATCAACAAAGACGGATTTATGTGGGAAAGAAAACCTACGAGCCTGCATTCGCCCATATGTTTTTCAAGAAAAATATTCCTCGAGAAATCTTTGAAAATATCGACTACAAGTAAATACATCTCTATCTTTATGGAAATAATGTCTTAATCAACGTCTCAATGTTTTCACTTACTCAGGCTCAGTATTTAATTTAGCCGCAACAGTAATATCATCGCGATAAAAAACAAACGGGTATCAGCTGAGGTTAAAATGGTTCCAATTCACTGTGTTTAATGCCCGTTATTGGCTTGCGCATTCCATTCAAGAGCTACTTAATCATGCATCTCCATGATGTTACTTTTACGACGCAATAGTGAGCTTAAGTAGCACAGAACTATAATGCAAAGAGAATTTTAGATTTTAAGTTTTTAATTTGAGGTAAATACTTCTAAATTTTGGAGTATCCTATACTATTACACGCTACGCATTGCAGCGACGGTTAGCTTAGCTAGTATTCCTCGTATAATAATAATAAGGCGTATTCCATACCCTTAATCAAGCGAAGAATATTTGAAACTAGTCTACTTTCCACACATTTCTTTAAAGATAAATTTAAAGCTCAAAATTACCTGCTCGAGTCGGACAGTTTGATATTGGACGAACCCATGGACTTGATCTTTCTCTGTTCCGTGTTTCGAGTCTTTGATGTTGGAAACACTTTGGCTGCATTGGTGTTCATCTTTGAAGTGGTACTGTATGTAGTGAAATTTTGCACCACAGTTCTAAAATAGGTGCATACTATATTTAAGTCTTATTTAAATTTTTAATGGGAATAAATACAGCAATTTCTTTTTCTACTACAGGATCATAAATTGCAGAAGAAATTTTACGTAAAATCGTTCTTATCAATCTTTGAAAGATTTTTATGATCTTCAAGATCGACTCACATTTATTTAAATGATATCCAGCTTTGATTAAGAATTAAAGAAATTGCGTTCAGCTATCGAAAATTATGCTCTTGTATTAATGGTAACCAAAGCCCATTAATTTTCGACAACATAATGCCGCTCCTAAATTTCGGGCTGCAACTAGAGCAACCAAGGATTTTTTTCCAATTAAATAAACCTTAAAATGTTAATTTACTTATTTATTCATTATAAACCACTATAGATATAATTGGCCCATTATGTAATATTGTATAACTCCGTGACCACTTTTTTACTGCCACCGCGAAAAGTAGTTTTATACTCGTTAATGACGAACGAATACGTGAGCCTGATGTAATACTGTTTTTTAATTCCCGTGAATAACACACGAAGTCGTTTCAATAAGAATGTAAATTTTCTGTTGAGTTAAACCAAATTACAATGTGTTTTCAGAAATGTTTTTTCTATTAACGATTGAAAAATTGTCTTACCTAAATTAGCGTATGAAGATACTAAGTTTTCGGCCATCACGCTACTACACACACTCTAGTTTGTAAATTTTGTGATGTAATTGTAATGGATGAATGTAAGATTTTTTCGAAAAATCTAAACATTTCTACTAGTAAAATTTTATCTTTAAAATGTCACGTTAGAATAGATTTTGGAGCGGATTTTTCCTTACAAAGTATGATATAGGTCATAATGACGGTCGAAATCCAAATTCCTATACTCTTACAGTAACGTGAACGAATTTATGATAAATATAGAAAAGGTACCATTAATTATAATTGCATATCTAGATGTGTTCAGCAACAGTGGCATAAGGCTCACTCATTTTCACGAATTTTAATTCAATTTTCTTCATCAGTTAAATCACCTCTAAATTAGCTAAGATATTAAACCGTTGCAATTGGTATTATTTCTTATTAGTCGGTAAAGTTGAAGAATAGAATACTTATTTATTATCACAAATAGACGGAATGGAATATCGAATTTAAAATTAGGAAATCGGAGCAATTTTATTAGCAATATCCGGAGCGCGTTCGCGGTTCACAGAAAGCAATATTAACTCCTCCTCCATTATCATGTTAGGGTTAGGATGTACGTTGCGAGGGCATTCATGAATGGTGATCCTGGCGTACAAAAGCTTGTTAAAACCTCTGATGATTACTTGCCTGCTGGTTCAAAACTGGTTGATGTTGGTTTGCTAGACCATTATTTGCTGCTGCGCAAACATTTAGAGATATTCTTAAAACTGATGCAAATGCTTTTGCCCTTGACAAATGAGGTGAAACAAACTTATAAAATTAATATAAATGCTAATGAGTTATTGGACGTGTTCAGAATGATGATTTTACAACTATAGCGTAGGCCCATATAGCATCGATAACAACTAAATATTAAATTAACTGCGATGAGTTTAACAGTTAAAACTTCGAGAATTAAATACCTCTAGAATATTTGTAATCCTTTGTTAGTTTAGGGTAAAGATATCCGTACTTAAGGGAAGATAATGAACAACCCGTCCACTTCAATAGCAGGCAAAAACGTGACATCCAAAATACAATCCTTGGGGGTGCCCCTTCGTGGAAAAGTACCACGAAGCGAAATTATAGAAAAACGGAACCCCTATTCTTAGGAATTTTTCGATAGTTCCCCTGCACGTGTTTTCAGTAAGAATGGGCTTGGTGAGTGAAAGGGTTATAGAAATACACGTATTTAGGAGGGAAGGATAGAGATTCATGTATCAAGATTGAAACGCCCGTTACACAACAAGGAAATCGAGTAAACGGAGGAGTACAGGTTACTCATTATGCTTCAACGCGAATGATGTCTGAAGAAACTGATGAAGATCGAATGCTGGAGTATAATATCCCAAAATAGACAAAAAGATCAGTTTTAGTGCTGCAAAGTTTAATAAAAATTCAAATCAATGGGAACTTGAACCAAACTTTGTATAGCTATAACTTTCAACTGCTGATGCTGAAGGAAAACAAATGAGTAATCAATCAGGTATGTTCCCATTTTCCCCAATCCCATGATTCCCAAAAAGAATATTTCGCCCAAAACCTTTTATTCTCTTTTCGGTCTAGCCCGGGGATGTACTGGCGATGTCTGGTCGGCGATTGTAAAAAAACGAGTAATAGAGGTCATGAAGGAGCGAGGAGGCCTGTGGACTCTGTTGGTAAAGGGAGCACGCATTACATAACTAAGTTAGGTTTGGTTTGGTTGGGTAAGGTTATTTTAGCTTTGGTTGGGTTAGGTTAGGTTGGTTAGGTTTGGGTTGGGTTGGGTTGGGTTAGGTTTGGAAAGGTTAGGTTAGGTTTGGAAAGGTTAGGTTAGGTTTGGAAGTGGTAGGATCACTGATTTTCAAAAATATTTTTATTTTCTTTGAGGTTCTTGCATAATAAAGCGGGCCTTTTTTTAAGATTCGGGAAAAATAAACGCTACATTTATTAAGGTTCTTGAACAAAAAATATATACCTGTTCCAAAATATTGATTGTTTTGAGAAAGGGGAATTGGGGAAAATGGGGAAGAATCATAATTCAATGCTGGAAAAATGTTCAACATCATTCAACGTTTGCAAATTAAGCTTGCTTTGGAGTGGGAACCGATAGGCTTGCAGAGATAATGAAAGTTTAGCCCGAGAGGAGTTACAAAATACCATCAGGATAGAAGAGAATTTCACTTTCGACAAGACGAAGCTATGAACAATCACAAGCTCTTGCACCCAAACGCTTTTGAACTTCTCTCCAGAGGATTCCGAATTCTTGCATTCTGAATTTCTGATGTTTAACTCTAAAATCAATCAGATTATTAAGTACCCACAGGGAAGTACCTACAGTATGGGACAGTTTAATGCGAACATCATTGGTTGGGAATCACATAAAAACAACATTGATGAACTTTTATGGACCGATTTTATTTGCCTTGCTGTTCAGAGATTGAAGATAAATGAAACTTATCGATTACAAAGGGCATCGGACAACAAATTCGTGGCAAGGCAAAATACATATCTGTACCGATTAACAATTCCAAATGCTACAAGATTGCAAGTAAATTTTTGGCAGCACTGAAGTATATTTGCCACAGTGGATTTTAAACAGACATAGACTGCAGGATATAATTGGCTTTTTTTGGTCCATTTGGTTGTATCAATGTCATTTGTACGTTAAAAAACCTACCATATCCTGGAGTCACATCAACAATTTCAGAAGTGGAGAAAATTATGCATTCTATTTTAAGGAAGAAATTAAAAATATTGAAGGCAAAGCCTTAAGTGAAGGACGTCATGATCCGCAAGAAACCACCCTAAATTTTGCATGGAGGTTTTTTCATCTTCAAATGTATTGTGCCAATTGCGTTTAGATGTAAAAATTACAAGACTAAAGTTTCCAACCCATCCGGCGAAGGTAGTTAAAAGGTATTAGCATCATCGTAGCAGTTACATGATATGATGTGGCTAAGAACTGGTCACATTGTCTATGTGTCTCACTTATATCAAACAGTATTCGTAAAATTATGGTTAAAAGTGTTTAACAGTTTCTGAAAATATTTATACAGGGTGTTACAAAAAGATGTGTCACAAATTCCGGGGCGCATTCTACGGGTCAAAACAAGACTAAGTCACCAAAGAACTATGGTCCAAAACTGAACACCCGCGGAGATACGGGCCATCAAAGTATCACGTAAAATGCGATGAATTGTCAAGTGAAGCGACGAATATGGCTTGACCATATTGTTTTCAATTAATTGGTCATAATTGAAAAAGATTCGATATTTAAGAAACGATCGAAGCATTTTAGACCAAAAAATTAAACATTTAATTTGGTAAAGTGTTTTAATGTGGCCTAAAGTTACAACGGCGTTTTCAGATCGCTGTAGTTGCTGAGTGGCTTGGTTTTTCATTCATTAAAACGATGGCCCATTCAACTTCTTTGTCAAGCCAACGAGTAAAGCGCTTTTACGTGTAAGCAAGAGCGCCTAGTTATTGGAAAGATGTCGTGACAACGGCATGAACCTAGTAAAACCGGCGTTTTTAACCAGACCGTGGTATTATTACCCAATCTCGCATGTCTGTTATCGAACTCCTGTGGAAGTTACATTTGCCATCGAACATTCGTGGATTTCTGTGCCGTGGGACATTCTTCTAAGACAGATTCACTATCGGCCACGTATGCAATAAATGACGCATACGGCAACAAACGACCAATGATATTTCTCACGTGATTGTAATACTGTATGACGCGTAATCCTTCGAAAAGAAGTCGCTTAAGTACATTGCTGCTAGTAATGATTGATAACTACACCTGCTAGATCAAATGTCAACTAGTACATTACAATGTTTTTTAAAGGGTGCAATGAGCATCGAGATTTTATTATTTAAATTTTACAAAATTGGTTCAAAATGTTGTCCTTGAGCTCTTCAGCAAGCTTCGGCCCTTTTAACGGAAGACCCACGAACTCGTTCAAAGATTCCTGGTGTATTTCGGATGGTTTCGCATGCCTCAATGATCCTTCGACGTAACTCTTCGATGTTTGGAACTTCCGTTTGGTAAACCATGTCCTTCAAATGACCCCAAAGAAAGAAATCCAAAGGGTTGAGGTCGGGCGAACGAGCTGTCCAAGCAACAGGTCCTCCACGACTGATCCACCTTCCAGGATAGGTGGCGTCCAAATGTGCCCGAACGTCGCGCCTGAAATGAGCGGGAGCGCCATCGTGCATAAACCACATGTCGCGCCACTGAGCCAAGGGCACATCTTCTAAGAGTTCCGGTAGCGTTTCAGTTAGAAATTGGAGATAATGTTGACCGTTAAGTCTTTGTGGGAGGAAGTGCGGTCCGATTAAAAGATTATCAAAAATACCGCACCAAACATTTCAACTAAATTTGACTTGAATGACTTGCTACCACGATGGCGTGCGGGTTCTCTTGGCTCCATTGATGCATGTTGTGAGAGTTGATGATTCCGTCCTGGGCAAACGTGGCCTCGTCGGTCACTAAGACCATGCCTGGAAATTGGGGGTTGGCAACACATTGGTGGATAAACCAGTTTGAAAACTGTAGCCTCCTTGGATAGTCATCTGGATTTAAAGCCTGAACCTTCTGGGACGGGTGAAATCCGTGATTGTTTAGGATTATCCAAACATTTACATGATTTACATCAAGGTAACCTGCCACCTTGCGGGTACTGGTTCCGGGATCATTTTGTAAGATTTGCAAGACTTGGTTTTCTAAGTTTTCGGGTACATTTTGTTGTCTTCCACCTCCACCCCTTCGCCGTAGTTTCCTTGTCTCTCGCAAACGTCGATCTACCGCCTCGAAAGTTTGACGACACGGCAATCGTCGTTGAGGAAACATCTCTTGGTAAAGGCGCCTGGCTTCCAGAGCATTCCCGAATGCTCGTCCACACATAAGATGCATATCGGCTAGCTCCTCGTTTGAATAATTTTCCATAACTTTTAGGACTGTAAGTTTTTTCTGAAGTGATTTGAAACTAGAACAGTCCCTTCTTATAGCAAAACAAATGTTCCTTAAATGGTCTACTTTAAGACCCTTTAAAAAACATTGTAATGTATTAGTTGACATTTGATCTAGCAGGTGTAGTTACCAATCATTACTAGCAGCAATGTACTTAAGCGACTACTTTTCGAAGGATTACGCGTCATACAGTATTACAATCAGGTGAGAAATAGCATTGGTCGTTTGTCGCCGTATGCGTCATTTATTGCATACGTGGCCGATAGTGAATCAGTCTTAGAAGAATGTCCCACGACACAAATATCCACGAATGTTCGATGGCAAACGTAACTTCCACAGGGGTTCGATAACAGACATGCGAGATTGGGTAATAATACCACGGTCTGGTTAAAAACGCCGGTTTTACTAGGTTCTTGCCGTTGTCACGACATCTTTCCAATAACTAGGCGCTCTTGCTTACACGTAAAAGCGCTTTACTCGTTGACTTGACAAAGAAGTTGAATAGGCCATCGTTTTAATGAATGAAAAACCAAGCCACTCAGCAACTACAGCGATCTGAAAACGCCGTTGTAACTTTAGGCCTCATTAAAACACTTTACCATAAAAATGTTTAATTTTTTGTCTAAAATGCTTTTAGCTCTGCCCCCAGAATCGATCGTTTCTTAAATATCGAATCTTTTTCAATTATGACCAATTAATTGAAAACAATATGGTCAAGCCATATTCGTCGCTTCACTTGAAGGGAAAATTCATCGCATTTTACGTGATACTTTGATGGCCCGAATCTCCGCGGGTGTTCAGTTTTGGACCATAGTTCTTTGGTGACTTAGTCTTGTATTGACCCGTAGAATGCGCCCCTGAATTCGTGACACATCTTTTTGTAATTCAAAGAAGCAGAGCCATTTCAGTAAAAGTATTATGTTCAGTGTACGAGTGTCCATCTCCGTAAAAGCATAACTGCAACTTCGAGACACTTGTAAATTGTTAATTCACACTGCTTTCTCTAGCTCTGCTTCTTTAAATTTGACCTCTTAAAACTCCCTTTAAAATCGGGATCTAACAAGGGAAGCTTTTTAGATCTTGATTGCATTGCGTTTCTACGCAACTGGCTCTTACCAAATGGGGGAAGGCCAAGAACTACTATTGATCCTTAGCCAACCCATTGTTAGCAGAGTTGTTAGGGATGTTAGTGAGGCACTAGTCGACGAACTCCTTGACGACTGGATGAAATTTCCTTGCACTTGGAAGAGCAAGCGAAGGTTAAAAGAGAGTATGTAAACAGTTTGAAACCCAAAGGGACAAGATCATTAACAAGCCGAAATCATAGGTTTGTGGAAAGGAAGAACTTCCCTGGTGTAATTGGGGCTATTGATGGCACGCATGTTGCTATCGTTACTCCTACCCGTAAGGATGAACCTTTGGATCCTGTGCATTTTTTAATAGAAAGGGGTATTACTGCATCAACGTGCAGCTAGAAATATCCACAATTAAATAGTTTTTTTAAGCGACTAGATATAATAATTTTACATGGGTCTTGTTAAATGTAGATTTACGATTTACACCTTCGTATTTTGAATGTGAATGGTAAATACCCAGGATCTTCACATGACTCCTTTATTTGGAAGTCATCCATCGCTCACAGCTTCCTCGAAAGCAAGTAACTCTTGGCTTCTTGGTAATTTGATTTAATAATTCTTCGATTATTGATTGTATCAAGATTTTTTGGAAAAACTAATATTTTTGTACGCGATGCAGGGTATCCCCCTCAACCATGGCTTATGGTACCCATTCCTCAGCCAGCCAACCCTGCAGAAGTACAGTACAACGCGCACCCCAAAGAAGCTAGGAAGTGCGTAGAGAGGTGCAACGGCGTTTTGAAGGGCAGCTTTCGGTGTTTATTGAAAGACCGAACGTTGCACTATTGCTCAAAAAGAGCTGGAAAAATCATTTACGCATGCTGCATTTTCCACAACATGTGCTTTGCCAACAACATCCCCGAGGTTTACGAGGAAGGGAATGTTGACTTATCGCAGGATGACCTTGTCAACAGTGTCGACGTTGCTGACGCTCAAGCAGACGTTGCGGCTAATCGTGGAGCTGCTCCTAACTTGTTTAATGCGGGGGTAAAAGTTAGGAAGCGTCTCATAAGGCGTTTCCGATGAGGTTATAGCACCAATATAAAAAGGCCCTTTTAAGGGCCACTAGACAATCAGGTATGGTAAATCTGAAGGGTTTTTCGCAGTACATTACGTAAGAATTTTAATCTTCAAATTCACTCTGTTGACGATTTGCTAAAGATATAATCAGAATCAGTTTGCTTTCCTATTGCTGCTTGTCAAAGTTTGCGCATGGAATTCAATTTCATACCGATTGTAGTGAAAATTGGGAATTCATTTTCTTATGCAAAATACTGTAATCGCCCTTTATGTTTACTTCACCTGATTGTCGCGTGACACTCGAAGTTCGTCGGTTTTCGCGATAGTTAACGCGAATAGACTGAACATTCGCGGAGTACCTACCTTCTCGTGGTGGTGTTGTAAACTAAGTTTCTTTTGAAAAAGCCATGAATTAATGGCCTATACTGAAAAGCAACTTAGGCTAAACGGTACACGTTTAATATTTTAGAAAATTGTCGGAAAAATTTAAATGCCATAAGTTTTCATATTATTCGGAATCTGACGCGAATTCGGGAAAGGTACGCTCTAGAATTCTTTCGGCGCAACGAGAGAAACTGCGTAATATGTCGTTTCTCTCCTGTTCAATTCGTACGCGCTCTTCCGCTGCATCCGCGAGTCTCTTCTGTTGCGCAGCAATCTGGTTCATGGCCGCTGTTTGCGTAGTTTGGGACTCGAACATATTGCGGAAAAATTGGTCGGTGGTCAGCGCAGAATCTGCCAAAACCCTGTCATACGGCCCAGCTCTTCTTGCCCTATCTCTGCCTGTCAGTTACATTTTTAGCTTTTTCCTAAAATCTAGGCCTACACCTTATGAGAAATATTTTACCAGTATTGGGCTTGTCTCTACTAGGCCTAGCATTTTCATTGCAACGCCTCGAGTTGCCATGCCCGCGGTCCCGCGTACTCTCGCGATTTACGCGCTGTTCAGGCAAAGGTGATTCTGAAATGTCTCTATTATTGTAAACGCTGTGAAATTTTAGAATTTTCAAGAAAAGCTACCGGTTGCTGAAGTCCGCGTTTCTTGTGGAGTAAGACATCGTGTAGCCATGCTTAAAGGCGAAGAAACTGGTGTTTTGGGTGATGGTACACGTCTGGAAGTGGTTGCTGATAGCGGTGTCAGGCGTTTAGGAGGCTGAAATCTGTTAGATATCTGTCGATTTTTCGTCGAAATGGCAGGAGTAATGAATTGGGAAGTAGTGGAACCCGGCAATGGTGGTGTTTTGGGTGAAGGTACACGTGTGGACGGATTAGCTGATTGCGATGTGAAGAGTTTTGGGGGTTGAAATCTTTTGTTTAACTGTTGTTTTTGGGACGAAACGGTAGGAGGAATGAACTGAGGAGAAGAAGAGGGGACCCGACATGAAAGGGGTGGGGCTTATTTGTTAACTAACACCGGCGTAAGAGTAGAAGCGTAAAATCTAATGACTTAGGCATTCTTATAGTAAATTTATTCTTGGAAACGCCAAGAGTTTCTCATCCCTTTTCCGAAAAATAATGGCGTGAATGTCATATTTAGCCTATTGACGCAACTAGGTCTATAGAATCTCTAATCCCACTAGACTTTTATGTTTCCAAAATGTTTTGTAGGAAATGACGTTTACTGAAACCTTAACATGGTTGTTTACGCAGAATACAGAGTTTAATTAAATATAGTAAAATTTTCCATTGAATAGGTTTTATTTTTTACCACGTTTAAGGTACCTTCGCGCCCAAGAATTAACTCTGAAATCGACGTTCATCACTTGATGAACTAAAATTCTGTCAACGGAATGATAGATTTTATTTTTCACCCTCCCTTTAAAACAACGTTCTCCGAAACTATATTATCGATAGCAATGATTGGTTCCAGACACCACATGGTATATAGCACATACTGAAACATCAACTACAAGTGGTAATAAGCTGAAATTTGGAATCAAGATCACTTTTGAAATTTTATAACGTTAGTCGCTAAACTCCAGAATGGCGGCCTATGGGAAACAGTTGTTCATCATTTTTCACTGAAATTGACAAAGAATAAACCCGCAATATTGCGCTCGTACCATCCTTTAAAGCACGGTACAGAGAGAATGGTATTATATTTTAATTTATATTTATCAATATTCATATTTTCTTTTCGTATTAGTGTCCGCAATGTCTCTTGACGGCCCTGATCAAATGCTAACTATTAACTCTGGGATTCTCAAGAAAACTTTACCGGGGGACCTAATTCTAGCTGATAAGAGGCTTTGACATAGCTGAAGAGGTTGGTTTTTACTGTGCATCACTTAAAATCCCAGCGTTTACTAAAAATAAAACTGAACTAGACCCATATAATGTAGAAGAAACTAGGAAATTAGCTTATCTGAAGATCCATGTTGAGAGAGTGATTGGTTGCATGAGAAAGAAGTTTGCAATTTTACATACAAAAATCCCAATTGAGTTATTGAACAGTGTCCCAGAGAAAGAAATTTCAACAGTAGACAAAATAGACATTGTAGCGTGCTCCTTAACAAATTTATGCTCATCCGTAAATCCATTGGATTAATTTAAAAAATTAGCCATTTTAATTGTTACAGATAAAAATGAATAAAAACTTGTAATTTTTTTGAGATTTTAATAACTTTATCATTTCTTTTTCTTTAAAGGTATATTACAGGGTAAAAAAAAACTTTATTCTAATTTAAAGAGCGTTTTTTAAAATTAATTATGGCGAATACCTTAAACTTAAACACTTACATAATCTTTAGAAAATTAAATCTTTAAATGTAAATACTTAAATAATGTAAGGCACCATATGTCTTTTCTGACGTACCCGCACCGAATTGCTTTCATTGGCCCAAACTTTCGCAAAAGATTGTTGTCTCTGTAATAGTACAAACTAGAGGAGATGCAAAGGCTTCCGTACATTGTCAAGAGAAGTGAGACTTTTGTATAGGACCGCGATATGACGTTAAAGGAAATTTCGGATGCCCGCGCCGGCGCAAAGACGCGAACATGAAGCTTCCGGTCTTTGCCGACAGTCCGACACCGACATTTTATATTGATGGCAAAGTTCCGGCCAGGTTCTAACTACACGCGGTCATTTTGGAGAATTCATTCTGTTAGAATTGCAATTTGCGCCGACAATTTGGAAAAGAGATCTCCTATACTACGTTTTATCGTTATTTGCGAGCGATACTCCACCCACACAGCAGTACGAAGAAGTAGAACTCTGAGAATAGCCAAGGCTTAGGTGAGTTTTTACTGGTTTTGTTATGCGAATGCGATAGTTATTGATGCATTAAATCATGTTTGACACTGTTAATAGACATAATGGCTGAAGCGAGAAGAGTAGAAGGGTATGCCTTTGAACCAGAATATACTGAGGCTGAAATTCTACAACGCAGGGCTGCTGCTGCCGAAAGGAATGCTGATGTAAATCAACCGAACATCGACATTAGACAGTTAACTGAAAACTGCTCCTGTGATGGAGGCTGTACAAATATTGCTTTAGAAACTGATGATACTTTGGGAGAAGAAATACAAAAACATATATGTGCCGCTGATACTCGACAAGGTGTTATTTGTTGCAGACAAATACCCCGAGTTCAGCGATTTTTGAGGCAAAAGCCAGATATTTCGAATCCACAATGCATAACGGAACATAAGGGATTTAAGGATATGTGCTTGAACCGCATAGTTCTTGAAACCAACCATAAACTATACCTAGTCCACAGAAGGCGAGCGCAGAATTTACCTGATGTGTTTAGTAATCAGTAAGTTACTATATAGTATCTCGTTTTAATTGAATTTAAAAAACGTTTAATATTATTTTAGGGAGTTGCGATACACTGCATATCGTAATTTTTCATCATTAATTTATAAAAAACTGGGGAAAAATAACCGTAGGTGTTTGCCAATTTGTGCTTTAATCAAAATAAGAAGTAATTATCCTGAAGATGATGAAAATAATTATGTTGGATATAAGACGTTTAATCCTCTGGAAGATCAAGCTGCCTTAAATGCCTAAAATACTGGTCAAATTTAAACCGAGAAAAGTAAAATTTATAAAATGCATATCAATTAATTTTCAGTTAAGACAACTGTGATTTAAATAACCCATGTAAAATTAATTTCATTTAAGGTATTAAAAGTTAAGAAAACTGTGATATAGGTATAAAATTACTACCATTTTCATTGTAGATTTTTAAAGTTAAGAAAATTGTGATTTAACTTGACGAAACTTGTTTTAAGTTAAATCATTTGGTTGTATTTCGTAAAAGTTAAATCATTTGGTTGTATTTTGTATAACTAAGTGATTCATTTGAAGTGAAAAAAGGTTTGAATACTGTTATTAAAATTTATAAATCAATTTCAAGTAAAAAAAGTCAAAAAGTGATACAAAATTATGAAATTTATTTAACGTTATGAAAACTGTGATATGCGTGAAATTTAATTCCAGTTTAACTGACATAAATTCATGAAGCCATACAACTTGTGATTTTTTAAATCTTAATAAAAAAATTTACTGATTACAAAAACTTGAACAAGAAATTTTATCCAATTGATATTAAAGTTTGCTAATAATTAATGTAATTTTTTAAATCCTTGAAATATATTAGTCTAACTGTAATATTCTTTTAGCAGCAATTACAAGTTGACTTTTGTCTGGTCTTGAGATGGGAGCTATGGAACCAATTCTTTTAATTGCGTTACCCTCTTTAACGGAACCCATTTGCCTCCTAAGAATATTTTCCATTATATCATAAATATAACAGTAGCTTTTGGGTTCTTTCAGTGGTCTTGCATGCCATTCGCCTGTGGCTTTTGAATAATAATATGCAAATTCTTCCTTCTGACCTTCAATAGTTGCAACCTCTAATACCATTTTTCTATCTGCATTGTAGTTGTGATCTAATGCAGCTAGCTGTGTTCTAGCTTCCAATACATCAAAATCGAAATCCAGCTGCTTACTACAATACTTATTCATCAGGCTATGATAACTTTCCAATTTAGAGGTATGAGAGTATTTACTAATTTGGCGGATGTCTTTAAGTAACCTCTTGTCGTTAACCAGCTTAGAGAGTGCTTTATAAGAGTCACTTTCTGGATCAAGCCATTTTTTCTTCTCTTTTTCTTGTTCATCAAGTTCTTTATGACCACACGCCTTAAAATATTTGAAGTTAGGAAACTCATGAACATTGGTCACGTGATATAAAAGCGATTTCCACATATCAAGGAGCTTGTCCGGGTCTTCTTCACAGTGTTCGGAACAATACCAAAGGTGGCGGTTTATAGTTTTCGACCAAGGATCCAATTCAGCGTTCTCTTTTATTTTACATAATCGCAGTAATTTTGTCCTAATGGATTTGTTCAGGTGTCAGACATCAAATTGATGGTCTCTATTGGGATGTTCCTCCCTGATATATTTTCTTATTTGAATATGGCGATCAGTTGTAAGCTGATTGATAACCAATTCCGATTTCTCTAGACAATTTAAACATCGTTTTAATCCTTCTAGTTCCATGTTTGTTGATTTAAAATCTACTTCAGACTTTTGCACTATCTCAAAATGCACAATTAAATTCGATTCTTGCTCCATTAGTGAGTATGTGCAATACTCTGCTGAATGTCCTGGAGAATCGCAACGACCATCGGCAGAAAGTTTGATTTCATCCTTTTCAGTGAGTTCATCACATATATTATACTGTTCTTCTTGCCATGTTCTGTTTATTTCTGGTATAACTAATTGACGTTGGTTATAATAGTAAGTGCTCTTGCTAATACCTTTCAGTCCTATGAACTCAAAAATGGTACTTGTGCGATGGAAAGTAGCTCCACTAAGTAAAACTGCAGATGCGATCAGAAGATTACCACAAGGCATTTTACCAAGCACCGGTTGAGATTTCCAAATGTTATCATGTCCATCAATGCAATTAAACCACACTGTTAATTGGCTTCCTTCATTTTCAGACTTCCGTATAGTACTTGTATCAATTGGTTTAGAACACGAAATATTCTGACAAATGCTTCTTCGTAAAAGATTGTCCAATTCGCTTTCGAAGACTAAAAATTTCCGTTCATGAACAAGGTTTGCTGATATGTCCTTCATTGGTCGGAATGAATCATCACAGAAATCCTCACTCTCCATTTCGCTTGGCTCATAAAAAGAGGGGTCTTGACAATGTGTTGTTGAAGTTTCAGTACTAACATTTGTAAAATTACTTGCTGATGTTATTGGTGACAAATCATTGATGAACGGGCTGCTGCTTGTGATTTTACACACTGGGCTTGAATTGATAAGAGCACTTTCAATATGTGCGTGTGATTCAGTGGGATTTGATGAAGGAACTGCGTAAGAATGTTCTATTAAAAGTTTTCTAGACGAGTCATATATTTCCAGGGCTCTACTTTCTTGAATTTCACTCTCACTATATGCATCTGAGCCTTGATCAACTAGCAATTTGATATTAAATTCTTCAATATCAACTTGGGAAGATTTATCTTGAACTGAAGGAGTTTTCTCTGCCATAAATTCATTGTTACAAGTTTGAGTAGCGACACTGGCTGTAAAAGGTTCTTCAACGATTTCTTCTTCAAAGTTTTTGGTTTGATTGTCTATATTAATTGGCTCACATATGGTAGACGTAGAACTTGAAATGAATGGCTCAGAAGGAAAGACAGGTTCGTTTACAAAGTCAACGTTGTCGGAGGTTAGGAAATCAAAAATTGTTGGATAAGAACCATGAATAAGATCATACTTTGTTACATTTTTTAAGTATTTAGCTCTAAGATCAATTTTGAAGCATTTTTCATCAAAGTGCGCCTGGCAAACCATATATGGCCGGTTCTTCAAAATCACTCCTCTTTCCCATATCATAACAGGATCCGTGAGCAAAGGCTTAGTTATTTTTTCATAAAGTTTCCGAATATCATCCCGAGCGTACTTTACCCATAGCATTACAAGATCGGGATATTTAATCATATTTGGAACACCAAATAACCTCATTGATTCGCCAAGTTGATTCTGGCATCCTTTAATTATACAATTTCGCATTTTTAATTTGTATCGTTACGATTCTACGAACAGGCTTTGCAAAAAAAGAAGAAACATATGAAGTATATGTATATATTTTTGACGTAGCTTACGTAAGCAGCCGACTGCTGTGAAAGTAGTGGTGGTTGGTGGACTAGGAGCGGCCAGGGAGCCAATGACAATACGAGGGCCGGCATACGTCACAAAATTCAAAATTTACTAAAACCTGCGAAAAAAATGGCACCTTCTATAAACTACCAATTTTCGAGATAAAATATTTATCATTAACTAATAAGATAATCTTGATCAACTGAAGGAATTTTGAGGTATTAAAGCATACTCTTTCTTTTGAAAATAGTTTTAAAGTAAGGTGGCGTTTTCCTTGCTAAGGAAGGTCCGCTTACATAACCACACCTAGCAAAATTACCTGTACGTTAGCGATTATAATTATGGAATAACAAAAATTACCGTAATTTATGGTATTGTATATTATAACAGGCTTATTACCGTGGTAATGTACGCAATTTAACGGTAAATTACCTTTGTAAAATTACGGTAATTTACGCAATTTAACGGTAAATTACCTTCGTAAAATTACGGTAATTTATGGACCCACATCTCTATACCTACACCAATGGAAATAGTTTTTAAATCGTCGAAGGCTCCTACTGGAGCAGCGTTGAACGTCAGATTTTTGGCAGACAGTAATCTTTGATGGGCATACATGAATGGTACTGTGAATTTTGAGGACAATTTGTTTCGCATTCCAAATTCGTGACTCATTGGAATTGTTACCAGGTCCGCTTTCTGGAAATGCGTATGAGAAAAACTGTTTGCAGTGGGCGGCCCACTGCAAACAGTGGGTTGAAAGAAAATAAACTCATTCGCTTTAAAATTATACAGTGAAATGAAAAATGGTTAATGAAAAATAACGCCATGCTTTTAAGCGATTTTCATAATGCCTGAAATGTATTCTCGATCATTTTAAAATACTCTGAATTTGAAAGGAAAGCTCGACCATCCATTTTAAATAGGTTGAGAAAATTTCACCAACTAGAGTTTTGGCGGAGAACGTGTCGTCAGAGGAACACGACCTAACTCGCTTCTACGTCACACTTGTTATGTATTTGACTTATTTAAACTTTGCGGGTCAAATTGTTTTGTATTACTCATCGCTAGGTGTCGCTAACAAACTAGTCAAAGCAGGCTACAATAAACCTTAGAACAAATATGGCACCCGAACATCGTGGTTGTTGTTTCTCATTCTTAATTAACACTCGAAAGAACCAGCCATTATAATTAGTTAAAAGTGAAAGAAACCGAACTAATATAAAAGAACGTAAAAACACTCGAGGACCGTCGCTCCGTCGAATTTTTCAGAGCAAGAAAGAGCAATTCTTTGGCAGTTTTTGGGGCCAGTGGAAAACGCGATTCTGGGCGAGTGTTGCACTCGTGTTCCCAGTGACGGACGAAAACTGGCCCAGAGTGCGCTTAGAGTGTTCTAGTGCAGTCGGTGGACTTCGCTATTAGGTTTACCCAGTTCCTCTCTTCAACCCTTCAAGCTCTTTTTAAAGCTTAATCCATCAGCGACGTGAGAATATATTTTTTAGTTCACGCATAAGTACAATATACGAGCCCTAAGTTTTTAGTCAAGGCGTTGCTTGTTGCAATTTCGACATCAATAGCGCGCTCTGGTTATATATTCACGTAGCGAGATTTGCCATAAGTTAAAGACAGCCTGCGCAGCGGGAGATGTGCAAATTTTCAAATTTTCCTCTCTTGTGTGGAATAGATTTGCTTGGCAACTTGAATAGCACTCAATGAAACCGAGGGTGCGGCACTTATTTCAAACTTAAGGCTAAAATGTTTTATTTTTAGTGACAATCCTGGAAGGAATCTTCTTGATTACCATCATTCACGTGTATGTGCCTTAAAATATAAGCTCATTTATGAAATCGTATTTTACAAAACCAAGAGCAAACCAAGGGGGAGTACCAAACTATAAACCTTGAACAAATTTCAATATAAGACAAATTTCATCGAAGATCATGTTTTCTAAGGGTGAATTTAGAAACGATAAAATTAATCCAACTTTTTGGTGGGAAAGACTAAATTTTCCCATAGGAATGACGTAGTTTGTTTCCAACTGAGGGTAAAATAGCAACCGTTATAATGAAAAGTCACGCAAATACGTGTGGTTATATGTGGGGAAGGCGTGTTATTTTCGTATGAGCTAATGTAGTACATTATTCGTGTTTTCTCTTTCGCTAAGGTAATATTCAAGATGTCCCAACAGTTGGGGTACATTAATATCTTACCACACCTGCTAAAAAGGACTTTTCTGCCATCCAACATCCAGACTAACCACAAACATACCTATACACACACACAGATCGAAAGGTTGTCCAGGATATTGACACAAGGGAAGAACATATTGAGATGAAAGTAAATGATATAGAGGGAGGGCCAATAGGGTTGGAATTCAGAAATGGGAATCTATGTACTGAGAAACATTTTGCTAGAAATAAATACACCCAGAGATTGAAATTGGGAGAAGAGATTTATGATAAAGTAATTGAAATATGTATGGGCGTTTTGGTTAAAACGTTGAAGCTCGAGGAACGAGTAATCGTATTTGATAGCGTGGCTTTCATATCTTTGGTTGGTGCCTTGAATAACGCTTGCACCAAAAAAGAAAAAAAAATATTTTAACACTATTACCTTGAAAATGCCATCATATCTCAAGAAGTTGAGGCTTTGAAAAAGGAAGTGTGGGCCATTTTACTTCCAAATACACCTCTTGGAAAAGTAAATCACTGGCTGCTGGGGTTGGTGTATCTAAAAGAAAAGAAAATATTTATTTTGGATAGTATGCATGAAAAACCTCATGACTTACGTCATCATTGCAAATGCATACTGGTTTTATTGATGCTTGCTTTGGACCGCCGTGGCGAAACGCTAACAATTGATGACTGGTTATTAGGGGTTAGTACAGACTGTCCAGTTCGATTTTCCTCCTCTATTGATGAGAAGCCATGGACAAATGACTGCGGTTTATTTGTATTGTATTACATATTAGGCATTTTTAAAGGAACTAAAACTCAACTGCCAAATGACAGCCTTTCTGGTAGAAAATGGGCGTTGCATCTTTTATCTATGACAACTGATGAGGAATTTGAACAATTGCGTGTGATTCACCAAATGAAATTTGGAGAGTTAGAAAATCACAATTTATTAAATGTCAGAGGAAATATTTTGCAGTTTATGAAAGGAAAGACAGTATTAAAACTTTTAAGTCATGAAACGGAAGAAGAAACTAGTAAGTGGTTAATGGACACACCACCAATTAATTAAAACGTAACCTTATTAGTAATGGCAGATGGCAATAACCTTTCGATAAATGCCATGATTAAAGGCAAGGAATGTACTAAGATCAACCCAGGTGATATTTTTTAGGACCTGGAATCCAATGTCGCTATACAATGTTGTTTGAAATGTGGGCCTATAGAGGAATTTTTTTTATTTTTTAATATTTTTACAATTTCTACAATTGAACAACCGAGCGTAATAGCATTGTGCATCTCCCCCTTTAGGCTTTAGCAGCTACGGCCTACCGTGCAGCAGTTTAAAAAAATCCTTATTTCCCACCCTGGGCCTACGGCAAATTTTTCCCACTTTGGACGAACGTTTAGTCTAGTGTCTACTGCTTTGTTGTCTTACAAGGTGTCAAGGTTAGGTGCCTGTATCCGGACCAGTGAGGATTCCTGTCCTGTCTTTGGCGAAATTTAGATTTTTTACCAGTATGAAGCGAACGGAAAAAAAAATAACCAAATTAAGTCGCAGTTATGTGAAGTCAAATTCGAAGTTGAATTCTAACACAACTGATAACTCGATCAATAAAGATGAGTCAACTTCAAAACTTCATGACTCGATCTATAAAGACGAGTCAGCTTCAAAACGCCATGACTCGATCTATAAAGACGAGTCAGCTTCAAAACGCCATGACTCGATCAATAAAGACGAGTCAACTTCAAAAATTCATGACTCGATCCATAAAGACGAGTCAGCTTCAAAACCCCATGACTCGATCTGTAAAGACGAGTCAACTTCTAAGCTTCATGACTCGATCTATAAAGACGAATCGGGTTCAAAACCTCATGACTCAATCTATGAAGACGAGTCTACTTCAAAACCCCATGACTCGATCAATAAAGACGAGTAAACTTCAAAATCTGATGACTTGATCAATAAAGACGAGTCCACTTCAAAATCTGATGACTTGATCAATAAAGACGAGTCCACTTCAAAACCTGATCAAAAGGGAACTGATGGTCTGACTTATAATGATGAATGTACTTAAAAAGGCTTTGAAAAGAATAATATTGCCTTTCTCTCAAACGATGAATTGTCATCTGATTGTGAAGGTTCTTTTTTTTGGTAGTCCAAAGGCTTTTTCTGATTCTGATACACCAAAGAAGCATGTTTTTTTCTGTTTCAAGTGAAGATTCATTGGAATCTCAGTTTAGCCATGTTAATTATGAGAATGAATCTTATTCAACATCTTCCAATCTTGGGAATCAATCACTTTCCAGCCCTATTAAAAATTCCAAAAAAATCTCTAAATCTAGAAATGAATGTGCCATTAAGCCCTGTAAAGTTGAAACTTCAACACTGGATACTCGAACATCCCCTCTGAGAAAGTTAAACATTCACAAATTTCTGAGCCTCATAAGTTACAAGGCATTAAGCGCCCATTTTTGGAAAACGTTAATGAGCTGTTGTCATTAGAAAAAGCTGAGGCTATATTAAAAGAGATTGAAGAAAACAAGTTCTCAGGCCCAATATTTAATGATAGTATTCCAATAGATATCCCTATAAAAAATGGAGATATTTTTGCCTTTTCTGTGCCTTAAACAAATCTTTCGAACATTTACAAGGATGGTTATCTTTGGAAAGCCACATATAACAACAAACGAAAAAAAGTTTCAGTTGTACAAACATACCATTACATACGAATTGATAACTCTTTAAAAGTGACAAATGATTTTAAAAAAGTGTCATATTATTTGCGTGACAGTATTGATTTGAATGACAATGCAGTACTGATTCAGTATCAGGGCGAAGATAAGGTATTACAATCAAAATAAAAAAACAAAGTTATTTAATACAATATGCAAGACTCCAACGGAAAATTCACATCTGATTGCAAGTTCTTTGAAAGACACTGAACAGGAACCACATAAAAATGAAAACGAGCTTTCAGAAATATTGTCTGTTCAGAATCCAATCCAAATTTGGAAACACAATGCTACTTTTTACAAGAACATAGGTATGTTGAAAAGGGGCCCTTTGAGCAAAGTCATACATAGATTCATGATAAATGACGAGGTTTTTATAATTTTTGGTGCGCCTGAAGCATAAGCTTAGCTCAGAGAGTTTTAAAATCTTCCTCAAAAAATAAAAGTTAAAAAGCTGAACTCTCATAAAATACTTCTATTCAGGTTGCAGGATTTCATGTGTCTGTGGTTGGTCTCACAAACTCTGAGTTACCAGAGATGACAAAATTTCCAATTTTATTCCTCTTGCATGAAAATCTAAGCCCGGATACAGAAATATTTTTTTGGAAGCATTGTGTTTTTCCTATGCTTCAATTTAAGAAATGTGGGAGAAATATTATTATAAATACATACAACGACCAGAGAATTACTGATGCCATATCAAGAAACTGTCCCTTTGCCAAAAAAATATTAGATACGGCCAAAAACATGTTAATGATGTGTCATCAAATACTGACATAAGCCCTTGTTACAGCAACCAACTTACTGATAAAAACCTTGTGCAGAATTTGAAACCAGATGAATTAATTTTATCATTATATCTCATACAAATAAGCATTTTAAGGGAATTTAACCAATTCTATGAAAACTTAAAGGAAAACAAAATTAAGTCAAAATTACAATTAGTTTTGCCATGTGTTCAGTTTGGAAATCCACATGAAATAGTTCACAATGTTAAGCGGGGCAGCTGTGGCTTGAACACGAAAACTACTAGTGGTAATAACGCTGGTTTAAATGAGCCCGCAAAAAATGACATCATTGGATATGACCCCCACCACAAGGTACATGTTGTTGAGAAACCTCTCTGCAAGGAAATCAAATCCAAACTTTCGTTAGAAGAAATAGATAAAAATAAGTGTTCATGCAATTCGCGCCATTGTTACCATATTTTAGCTGTGAAAAAAGGTACTAAAAAGGCTAATGAAATTTTACAAGACAAACCTGAGCACTTTGAACTTGGAGAATTAAACCCGAGATCTAAAAAATAAAAGATATTGATTTCGACCAAGAAAAGGATGTGGCGATTAGTAGGCATAAAGGAAATATTACATTTCATGGAGAAAACGAATTTCATGAATCTGAATTTGAAAAACATTTTATGCATGAAGAATGTGCAATACAGCCTGACAAACCAAATGTTAAAATACCTGAAGACCAAGGTGAACACACTATTAGTGTGAAACAGGATGAATAATGTGCAACACGGCTTGACAAATCAAATGTAAAAATAAATGAAGACGAAGGTGAACTACACGAAATCTCCACTAATATCAAAGAAGTACCCTTAGTACCTGAACCGGTAGGCAAATCTGTACAATTACAGGTTATTGATGTAAAAAAGAGCTTAAAGCGGAAAGGGAATACAGAAACCGTTTCTCTCGCCAAAAAGTTTAAAACATCAAACCAGGAAAAGTCAGAAAATGTTCAACAATGGGACGTAGACTATAATGCCTCTGAATTAAAAGAAACCAACGCAAGAGATTACGAGGATATGGAAATAATTAAAAGTGGCTGTTCTGGAAAGCCTCACTTTATCCAGTGTGTAATGCAAACTTTGATCGATCGTTTGGGATTTGGAAATAACATTCTTGTTTAAAATCAAAAGCGGTAAAGAATATAAACAATAATCAGCAAGAAATATATATATCAGACGTTATTTCTAAAGTACAGACATTTCTACACACAAATGAAGCTGGAAATAAAGATATTTTAGTCACTATTTTACCACGCTGCACTGGTGTGTCAAACACGCATTGGCTACTTAGATTAATTTCTATAAATGAAAAAAAATTTTATTTTGGATGGTTGTATCATGAAAACAGCTGAACTAGAATGGCATTTCAAAACCTTATTATCCTTTGCAATGATGGCATTTGAAAATGCTGGAGTTCATTTCGAAATGGGACACTGGTCTTTAACTCATAGTAAAGACTGCCCAAAACAAGGGCCAGATGACAGTTGTTCATTTTTGATGTATTTTTGAAGTCTGTTTTAGCTGCAACTAAAAGTAAAATTCCCAAAAATAATGAGGAAGGTAGAAAATGGCTCGTTTACATCAACTCAAAGTCAATCAACGAGAACACACAATTTGATCAAACATCTGAAACCTCTTATAATCTGAAAAACCTTAAATCTGTTTTAAAATCATTGAAAATTATAGCTGATTTACGAAATGACCTAAAACTTTTTATAAAGGACACAGAAGAAGAAACTTCCCAATTGATGCAGAAATACGTAGACCCAAATTTCACAGTATGTGGCTTTGGACCACAAAATTGCCTCTCAAGTAATAAACAGGAAAAAAAATACTTTGTGTTGTGTGTAGAAATTGGTTTCATTTCTCATGCCAAAAACTTCGCAAATATGGCAAACAAACTTATTACCACTGTAACAATTGCAAAAAAACACACAAACAGCTTAGATCATAATAACATATTTTCAATTATACCCCTCTGCCCTAAGTTTTAAAGTTCATTTTTTGATTTATTGAAACAACTTTATCTTCAAGTTTTTTTATTTGTTTAGTGGGTATGCACATGGTTATTGCAGTAAGGATGTGATTAATTAGGGAAGTATTTGAGGTTTAAGAGAGTATAGACCACCGTATACCGATGAGATTCTCGGTATACGGTGGTCCTGTGAGGAGGAGGGGTTTATTACCTCCCACTCTTCGTTCTTCTCTGTAGGCGGTGGTGCGCCGGAGGGTAGGGGGGATTGTTAGGGGGGGGGGGGTGAAATTGATGACGTCACGTGATGTTGCTGGCGGTAAATTTGATTTGTAACGCCCCCCTAGTTGTGGCGGGAGATTTAGTTGATTATTGAATTTATATTTTAGTGTATTGATCTGACGTGACTTGGCGATGGTAAAGGTATGTAGTGCCCATAGTGGTATTGTAGGATATTGTATTCATTTAGTTGATGATTTATATAGGTTCAGTAGACCCTTTCTATGCTATTCTCTGTATGATTTTAAGGTATCTCCATGTCTGCTTATGTCATACTAAAGAACTAGTTTTAATTGAGATATGGTTTACATTGCAAAATACATTTACAGATTTAGCTACGACGCGGTTCTACAGCAAGGGTGTTTTGCATTGGTTATTAAGGTACTGAGTTAAAACAATAGTACATTTTAATACCATAAACGAGGTATTACAACAGTTTTTTGCACAGTTTGGTAGCTGGTAATTAGTTAAAATGAAGCAGTACTACTAAAGCATTATAAAATGCTGATCCTAACATTTCCGCGTAAAGTATACACGAATATAGCTTGACTGTTTCATATATTTTCTATTTAGCACATATTTTAAGTGATATTGTTACGAAAAAAGAATTACATATTACGTAAGGTGCATCGGAGGAAACACGTGATTTCTTACTAATCTTGTCAACAACCTTTCTCTCCAGAGTTCGGAAGTGAAATGACTCTACAATTTACAAAATTCCCTATTGGCCACCCAACAGGTATATATTATATGACATTAAGGGGGAGGAGGAGGTCGAACTTGGGACATAACAAAAGAATTTATCCCCATCTGTTTTTATTTATACGTAAACACTTTCAGACGTGTCTAGATTTTTTGAGATAGGGGGGGCAGGGCCATTTGATTCCAGGCATTGTTATCAATGGAATTTATTTTTCTTTAAGTGGACCTCCAACCAGGTGGTTTAGCACCTTAAAAGGGGGCTTGGTCGACCTAGTTGTATTGTTAACAATGGAATCTGAGTGATTTATGACTCACACCAACGTGTTAAGACATTCCATCGGCTTTTTACGTAACCTCGTTCAGACGGGTCTATGGCCATAAAAAGGGGCGGAACTTGAACAAAAGAATTCATTTGGTCAATTCTTTAATTGGACCATCCACCAGGTGGTTTATTACCTTAAAAGAGGGAAACAGTTGTATTGTTAGGAATATAATTTATTTTCGGATTTATTGCTTTAATTGGTGACTCACTCTACCACCAAACATTTGATTCTAGGTGTTTGCCCCCCCCACCCCAAGGGCATTATCCGGACAAGTCTCAACAAGTTATGTCTTTGTCGCGTTAACAGAAACGCAATATATCATTAGACCGAAGCATTGACTATACTATATTTATCAAAATTATCGGCAGCGTAATCAAAAATTTGTGGAAATGTAAAACGGTAATGAAAGAAGCATCATTCACAACGCATTTCGTGTTAGAAGTAAAAAACAACCGAAACGTTTTTGATCATTTGTGTTACTTTTTATCGAAACAAAATTGATCATTTGAATTTCCTAAAATCCCATTGGAATACATGTAAAAACGAATAGCCAACCGAAACGAAATCAGTCATCTCGATTACATTTAACCGAAACTAAAAGCGTCATTTGAAAAACATTTCATATTGTTAAAAACGTGTCGATAAATTTGCACAGCATTTATCAAAATTACTCTATGTTTCACCAAAAAACTTTTGATTTAGCAAAATTTCACCAATTATTTTCTATTTAAATAAAAATTTATCACCTATTGAATCCGCCCCTCTCTTCGCAGAAAATAGTATAGTAATCTTTGACTAGCTAATTAACCAAAATATTTCTAGGTGAACGTCAATCAATTCGAGCACGAGACCAAAGTATATGTTTACAATGCCAAATCATTTACATAGTTTCACACTAGAATTTCACTGCTATTTACACTGTTCTAGAGAAAAACACAGCTTTTAACTAACACCTTTAGAAAAGACATACATCCCTATATACTAAAACAGAATATAGCACCAACGAAAAGTTCAAAGTTCAACACAAAGTGCTATTTAGCTAATGTCAGTGCATGAATCTTGGATTTCTAGCAATAGAAGGAAATATTGTACCCAACATTTTTCTAACATATAAAAATGCTTATTTGGCTTTCCTAAATTCCCCAAAGAATTGCATACAAAGTTTGAAAAGGTACTGACTTCAGTTAATCCAACTCACTTTGTTTCTTTAGTTGCCTTAAAATTTTATGATATATAACAATGTACCCAACGCATTTAGTGTTAGAAGTAAAAAACAATCAAAACGTTTTTGATCATTGGTGTTACTTTTTATCGAAACAAAATAGATCATTTAGAATTTCTAAAATCCCATAGGAATACATGGGGAATTGAATAAACCACCGACACGAAATCAGTCCTCTAGATTACATTCTACCAACACGAAAAACGTCGTTTGAAAAACATTTCAAATTGTTAAAAACGTTGAGTTAAATTCTACTAAGATTTATCAAAATTACTCTGTTTCACCAAAAAAACTTTTAATTTAACACCGATTAAGAATTTGGGATACTTACCATAACGGTGCATACTCAACCCAAGGGATGAAGGGGATCAATAAATATCTTGAGGGCATAATAAAATGATTGTAAAAATAACTCACTCTTACACGCTGAAGGGTCCGTTACCATTAGGTACGGTAGGTTGTTACACACTCCTCATCCCCATTGTATGTTGTGAGTTGTTATAAAGTCCAGTACACAAAGGTTGTCAAGAATACGCAAGATCTTGGAGATGAACCCCCTAAAAGCTATTTTTTGTACTATTTATTTTATTGATCTTGGGAATCCTGGAATACCTTTATCTTTGGTTTCAGAACTTTGACATAAAAATACGTTTACAGTCTAACATTGCAATAGTTAAGGACAATAAATATTTCGTAATAGCTTTGTAAGAAATTTAGTATAAAAACCCCTGACTAAATAGAGTCGAGTATCATTATTCGAGAAGACCTTAAACTTACAAGATGGAAAATGGCAAAAGGAAGATAGTTGTGACTAACGAACGTAAAATTAACGGGAGATTCCATATATCTAAAGAGTTGTTCTTAACAACTGGATTTGTAAACGGTACGCTGGATCCCGAAGTTCGGCTATGTAGGAAACAATCTTTAAAAAGCTTCGCCATTTCCACTAGTACATGGGAAAAGCTGATTCCACGTTTACCCGTATTAGCGGGTTGGACTGCCGCCCACGAAACTAACAATTTTGAAATCGTGTTAAACGATAACCCCAATGAAAAGACAACGGTTGTGGCATACCATAACACATGTCACATTAGAGACATGTTAAAGGAGGAGTCTATTGTTTTGAACAGTATGGAGACAGTGGCCCTGAATCGCATTTCGGGAGCTGTAAAGGAGCATCTTATTAAGATAAGCGACCATGAAATTGTGTTTACACACATGGCAGATATACTCATAGAGTTTTATACCGCCATCTATGATAATTTATATGGGGATTATGAACGCATACCGTGCTTGGATGGTCAACCCGAGAAATTTGACGCCGTGGTTGGGTACTTCACGAACTTTATAACGTCTTACCAGGTCGTGACGAAATTCAACAGTTCTTCAAGAAGAAAATCTTGAAAACTATTTTTATAATTATAATTTATTTTCTGTAATTTCGGGTCAAATAACATACTTAAAAACCCGTATGCATTTACTAACTCATTTTTAATTTTATTTGTATTTAATTTTATGTTTAAAATAAATTGAATTGAACCGAAAAACTGTTATATATTTTCTAAATACATATCATACATTTTTAAGCTATCTTTTTCCCTTTTACTATTTAAGCCTATGAAATTAGAGTTTAGAAAAATAAACTAAACTTTGAAAGGTAAAAATATAAGCTTAATTTAAGTAAAGAAAATATATAAGGTCAAATCAGAATTTATTTTTTAAAAAATTTACAAAAATATTTTTTTTAACATTTTTTTTACATCCGCCCACCCCCTCCTCACGGTTGGGTGAGGATCTGCACTAGAGCCGAGAACCCTCGGAAAAATATTTCATCCCAGTTCTCGAACACTAGTGCAGCAGGCGGCGGCACCTCCAAAAATCGCACCCGGCGGTACAGGACTAACTGCCCTAGCTCGAGGGTTACACTGAGGAAGAGAGAGAGTAAAATTAGTTATTACTTGTTAATATTGTGTATATAGGGGTAAGAAATGTATTTAGCGTACCGGAACCCTCGGCAGTTAAAGGCCAGGAGGCTGTAATAGAAATTATAAAATTTAATTTAAAATATCTACGGAATAAAACCTTTTTAAAAATACTTACTCATCGGGGATGAAAATTGCGTGATTATAAATGACCTGCCGAACTTGATTCAACAGGTCATTTAAGTAATCATTATCCCTAATGACCTCCGCAAGTACCGCCAGGTACAATTGGAGTTGATAGATGAGGCTACGAGTAAATAGAAATTATAATTTCGCGTTATATTACCCCAAAGATAAATGGTTCACTTACAAGTCACTATTGACGTTTAAATCAGCCTCTCCCGGCCGAGGCATGGCTAACCATGGGTAATAAATGGCCGGGAGAGGTTGATATGGGGGCAGGGGTTCTGGACTCTGTGGTGGCGTCGGTGGCAGGCTGGGCGGTGGGGTCGGCGGCAAGCTGGGCGGCGGTGACGGGTTGCGTCGTCGCTGAGGCCCGACGACGCAATGAGGGCGTTGAGGGTAAGCCTCGGGTGACCCCGAACGGGATGTCCCCGACGAGTCCGAAAACTCGTCGGGGGAGTACGGAGTGTCCACTCCGTGGACGTAGCTGTAGAGAAAGATTTTCTAAGTGTTCTCTTAAAAAGATAACTTTTTAAAAAAGTTTTTTTCTTACCCTGTTGAAGAAAGGTCCATGGGTTGTTGCTGCTGGTTCATTTTTGACTTTGGCTTGAGAGAAAGTGGTGCCTTTGGGGGCTCGACCTCTTCATTTTATACTTTTTACTAGGGTCAAGGCGTGTTCGAGATCAAACACGTCACTCCAAGATGGTTAGCATGTACAAGGGTAAAAATTTTCGCGGGAAAATTGGTCCGAAGCCTTGCTATTGGACTATTTTTCAGGTGTCTTTCTTTTTGGATATATTTGGAAAAACTCCCTTCAACATTTCTTTGATCATCCGTCTTTGGTTTAACAGTACAAGCTTCTTTAACCGTATTTACAGTCTCGAATAGTAACAATCCACGTTAAAAGCTTATAGAGGTTACTATAGTGGAAGGCAGGATGATGTCCTTAGTTTTGAAAATGATTTCAACGCGTTCATGGCGTCTTACGGCCCTTTTTAACTAGTGTTAGTTCTATTGTGATATATTTCTTCATGAAGGGGCTTGGTCGGGGAGAGGGGGGGCTATGTTCATTGTTTGGTATTCTATTTTAGGATCTTTTAGTACAATTCATGTAAAAACATCTTCGCTTCCAATCCCGAGATTACCTAACAGGCGGATACCATAAAATTCCTATTGTAGAAGTCTAAAAATTGTTCCTACGGTGTTATTATTCCTCAGTATGCAACAGCGTTGGGGAATAAATTCGATAAAAAGCTAACGCCATTAGGGAAGGCCATATAAACAATTTAAAAAATGTAAGATATATACGGACTCAGTTGTATCCTACTACAAACGCTACAGGGCCATACAAATATCGTAGCAACAGGCCTGGGGGTGGATGTTTTGTCAACGCAAGGTTCCACTCCTAAATTAGAATGAGTTCAACGCGTTGATGGCGTCTTACGACCCATTTAAACTAGTAAAAATTCTATTGTGATATATTTTTTCTTGAAGAGGCTTGGGAGGGGAGGGGGGGGCTATGTTCACTGTTTGGTATTCTATTTTAGGATCTTTTAGTACAATGCATGTAAAAACATCGTCGCTTCCAATCCGGAGATTACCTTACAGGCGGATACCATAAAATTCTTCTTGTAGAGTTCTAAAAAGTTTTCCTTTATGGCGTTATTTTTCCGCAGTATGCAACCGTGTTGGAGAATAAATTCGATAACAAGCTAACGCCATTAGGGAAGGCTATATAAACATTTAAAAAATGTAAGATATATACGGAATCAGTTGTATCTTACTACACGCGCTACAGGACCATACAACAGGCCTGGGGGTGGATGTTTTGTCAACGCAAGGTTCAATTCGGTTTACCTTTGATGTTTGGTCGATAGTAAGTTTCTTCAGCTCTTGCAACCCCTCCCCTTTTTTTCAATTGGAAACTTATAAAAGATAACACCTAGTTCTGTAAACACCTAGTTCTGTACACCATCTGTACACCATAAGCAACAATTTTTTTGAATCAATTACTATGCCACCGACCAAAGCGAAAATAATAGTTTATATCTTCTGTAATTCCATAAATATGCAAGAAAACAAGAAGGCAGGTACTGTTAAGGCGTGGACCGGGTTTTCCCGGTCTCCTCTTTTTACCTGTCAATATTTGATTGATTGTGTAGGCTTATAGTTTTGTAAGATTATAACAAAGGATGCTTTTGTAGGAATATAATTTATAGAGACCGTAATATAAAGTAAAATATTACTTTCTTTAAAATTATAAGTTCTAATAAAAAAGACATTTTTTCAATTTTCATTTTAAATTGCATTTGATTTAACCTATAGTAATTTCTTCTATCTTCGTAAGGAAGATGATAAATTTTAATATTATTTTTAAATCTTACGTAAGTCATTAAGTTTTTATATAGAAAGCGTTTAGTTGTTTTCTAACGTAAAGTTCCAAGACTAATCTTTCGACATGTATAGTTTTCTAAAGTTATGATAAATTTCTTCAGTGTTTTCTAAGGTTTTTTTTCTTCAATCTTGATTTTTATATTTTTGGTGTACGTCTCTGTTTTGTCAAAGCTAAAGGGTATGTTTTTAGTAGACCCACCTCTGATAAAATTATATTTAGGGAACTGTTTTAAATGTTCTTCGTAAGGATCATCGATGGGTTTCCAGGCTAATAAAATGCCATTGCATCCAAAACACTGTACTATATCGTCGGTATGTAACGAATACTATTTCGATTGGCATTGTCTCTTGTTCAAAAGTTTAGAAATTTAGC